>NW_020955839.1:455016-549819 GCF_003031625.1 Empidonax traillii
CTACTGTAGCATTCCTGTGTATGCTTGCAGATTTTGTAGACATGTTGGGGCTGACAGTTAATGTTTGCTTTAGACATTCAATTGAGTATAATTTTAATATGCATTTCTAAAGTAAATTCCATTGAGGAGGCCTAGGTGACTGAGTGAAAAAACCAATCACCTTTCACATTTGTGTACAATTGTCATGCAGTTACTACCACTGATCCAAAATGTTGTTATGATGTCAGTTTATTTTTTCCTGTATCATCTTGAGCCTTTGACAGTTTGACAGTCTTGACTGAGCTATTTTTTATTAACGTGTTGTTCTTTCAACTGTAATCTTAAAAATTCATCACCATCATGTGTAAATGAGTTCATTGTTGAGTACCCATAATTGTCTTATGAAGAATCTTCAGAGAACCATAAATGTGTGTTCATGTGTACTAGAAAGTATAATAATCTTCATGTGGACCTAAAGCTTGTTCTGTGAAGAACAGATGTACAATGACATCTTTAATGTGTGTTGACTTCTTTTAAATATGCCAAGTTGTGCTTGCTCTAAGGATGGGAGGAACTCTTCCCACACTTTTAACCTGTATAAAAAAATCAGTGATTATATGGCTATTTATATGAAAGAACATCTTTGGTCCTGCATATGGTGTCTGGACACTTTCCCTGTCTCATATACCTTCTTTCTATGGCAACTTTAGTTTGAGCTTGTGTACATAACTAAATTCTGTTGTCATGACCTGAAATGAGCACTCTTACTTTTTTCTTCTTTGTGGAACCATTAGTCTGGAATCCAAGCTACTGCCTGCCTTCATTAGAAAGTTGGATAGTTTCACTTAAAACTTATCCATGGCTACTTGGCAACTTTCTTAGCAAAAACTTTTGCTTTTCTAGTTCCAATTTTCAGTTGTCTACAGTGATGCAGGGATTCTTGAAGCAGTAGTGTTTGTAATAGGAAACTCAATTTGCCATTCCAGCCTAATAACTTGGTGTAGATTTGCTCCACCTTGCTGAAGATATTTTTGTCCTGGCAGCCTATGGTAGCTTTATCTAACTGCTCCCAGAAGTAGATGACACCTTAGAAAAGCTCTCCTATGAGAGTGTTGAGTACTCCACAAGCGGGGTGCAGTGTCAGGACAGAGACATTCAGACAAATTTCATCAAGTAGGAGGACCCCAGAGTCCATGTTCTCTGACCTGCAAATCTTGTTCTGAAAGATTTTGTCAGTTCTTATTCAGGAAATCTAGATGAAATTTTCTGTCTGCCACCCAAAAGGAAAATTCTGACCAAGGTTGTAGGGTACATGCAGAGGTCAAGGACAATACAGAGTTTTACCAAGGGGAGTGCTGAAGAGAAAAAAAACCAGTTCAGAACCATAATAAAGCTTTCTCTTCCCTCAGCTTCCTGTAAGGACAGCAAGGAGTTTGCTGAAAATTTTGGGATGTGTCAGTTGTTGTCAACCCCTGTCCTTTCTGTTTTAATGGCATGTCCATACTATGCTGTAATACATTTCAAGAGGTAATGATGACACCGTATTGCTGCCATGAGGGGAAATTCCAATGTGAAAGAAAAGAAATTAGAAAGATTTTTCCAAAGACTGGTTTGGAACAGGTGTGAGATTGCGCTCAAGAACTGTGCTTCATGGGACTAAAATTTTGCCTAGGTCTCTGTGCTTACTGTTTCCCATCATGTGCGTGCCTTTGAGGACCTAGATTTAGCTGATTAAAAACACAAAGGATGAAGCTGAAATAGAATTTAGTTTATGTGCACCTAGGTTTGTGACAAGAACCTATAACCTCCAGACTCTGCAGTCAAATTTACTAGAGATCAGAAGAAGTTTGATAATCTTACTGTCCTGGAAATGCCCTAGATACTGTTCAGAGTTTGCAAACTATGTGTGGATTGCAAGGTCTTTTGAGAAGACATTGCATTTGGGAAAAACCTAGCTGTCATTATGGTAGAAATAATCACATACATTAGTAACATGGAAAGACAGTTTTTACTGCAAAGAGCTTGCAGTCCAAATGATGCAAACTAAATACCCTAATTCTTGTACATCACTAAGCAGGATGATGATTGAGCTGACACTCTCCTAAGAGGGCATGCATTTCAGACAGATGACCATTTTGTAGAAAGAAGATTTTGGCCTTTCACTGTAAACTAATTTCTCTGTAGCTATCAGTGGTCCAAAAGCCCCCGTAGAAATTACGTTCTTGATAAGCCACTCAATATTTATGGAGTTTTTTGAGTTACCGTGCTGATCTAAGTTTTACTAGAAGAAAAAACCAGGACAAGACAGCTGGCTGTCAGAACTTCTTCTGTACTTCACAAGTTCCATAACACATTAAGCAAAGTTTTCACCTCTGGTAATACGAGAACTTGTTTGTTCTACCTAGTGATCCTGTTTAACATAAATTGGTTTCCAAAGGGAGGCCAAAATCTCCTTTCTTTTCTTTCTTTTTTTCCTTGTCTGGTCACAACAATTTTATTTGTCTTACTAAAAAATATTAACTGTTTGACTTTAAAATTATAAGACATTTTCAAAATATATACCAATGATATGTTTTTATATTTGTGTAGCTACAGCTCCTTCTATCCATGTGTGGGATGCGATGAACAAACAGACACTGTCAGTACTGCGGTGCTACCATTCAAAGGGCGTTTGCTCGGTCAGTTTCAGTGCCACTGGCAAACTGCTGCTGTCCGTGGGGCTGGATCCTGAACATACCATTACCATTTGGAAGTGGCAGGAAGGTAGGAAAGTGATTGATTTTGTAGAATGTGTTTGTATTTTTAGAGGTATGTTGGCTTGAGTCAAGAGCAATTGTAACATTAAAATATCAGAAGATCAAAAATTATTACAATAAATGCTGTGCGCTATGCTCTGTACAACAAGAGCTAAATAAATGTATTTACCCATTCTAGTAACTGCCTAATATATATCCTTTGACATTATTGTGTTAAGATCAAGATAGTTCACTGATTTTCAGCCAGAATAAAGAAAAATGTAGTTTTCATTATTATTATTATTATTATTATTATTATTATTATTATTATTATTATTACTTCATTCTTCTCTGTTCTTATTCTTCTCTATAGTCTGATTACTGACTAGGTTGTTATAAAATTGTTCCCCAAAATTACAAATTGCAGAAGTGTGGTGCCAGTACAGCTCCTCTATGCATCTTACGTAATTGGTGTCTTAAGCTATACTACATGTTTTCAGATCATCTTTGATCTGTGTTCAGGATTCAGGCTAAAGCGGTTTGGTGAACTCCTTTCTCATCTTTCTATCTGACGAAGCCATGCCCAGATTATGAATTTGATTCTGATTCTCTGGTCTTTGGGGTTTACTTCTCTCTTTGGGGATTTCTGTTGATCAACTAGTAACTCTCAGAAGTTTAGAGATCAGCTATCAAGTTAATATAAAGTGATCTTTCACAGCTTGTCTAGTGACATCTAATGATGCTGTAGAGATGGACACAGTATCAGGTGTATCTATACAATCTTAGGTAGGATGAAGGGTGTGTGGTAAAAACCCATGCAACATTCACTGCCATTTCAATCAGAACATGCTCATCTCATGCTCTCATCTTAAGAGTTGATACAGATTTAAAATGGCAACTAAGAAATCTGCATATTGGTTAGAATGATTTTAACATTTTTTACTGGAAATGGTATTTTTCTCAGCTAGTTCAAAATGTTCATTTTTTTTCTGCCAGGTGCCAAAATTGCCAGCAGAGCTGGACATAACCAGCGTATATTTGTAGCAGAATTCAGACCAGATTCAGATACCCAGTTTGTTTCTGTGGGAGTAAAACATGTGAGGTTCTGGACACTGGCTGGAAGAGCTCTTCTCAGTAAAAAAGGGCTGCTGAGCTCCATAGAAGATGCCCGCATGCAGACAATGCTATCTGTAGCTTTTGGAGCGGTATGTACTTCATCAAACTACTTGAAAATGCATACAAACAAAAATGTTTTTATCCTTCTGCCTTTATTCAGTTCAGTGAGACTTTTCTAACCTGGTAATGACTATGTCAGTTGTTTTATTAAACTCAGTTTAGCATTTCTAATACCTGCCTGCTAATTAGAATTAATACCAGCTTTCTTTAGAACAGAAAAGAAAAGAAGATTATGGATTTGTATGTTTTCAAGAGAAACAAATATAGGTGCTTTGGGCTGATAAAAAGCTGCTTGGTATTGAATCCAAGTAAAACAAAACTGAGTCTAGACTTCAGGAACCAAACAGTAGAAATGAGACTAATTTTATGCCCACCTGGAGGTGATTCTATTATAATCTGTGTATATTACTGCTCATGGGTGATCAGAGAGCAGCGTTGCCCTGGGGCATTTGTTAACGTCTGTGACTGTTAGACACTGTTAGACAACCACAGTAGGGTATTGTTTTGCTTTGGGGTTTTTTTGACATGTGCAGGCCTTGTTGCTAAGTTCCATGGCACTGCTGTTTCAGGAGTCACTCTGTATGAGCAGCACTCATCTCTTCAGCTAAGCAGAAGGCCACAAATTTCTTTTGGGAAGTGGTGCTTTGTTTTCCTTGTGTGCTTCCCTGTCCTGTTTAGTGATCTGCCTGTTTGGTCCAGACTGAATTAACACCATCGATTTCTCTTTTTGAAACTGTAACTGTGGTTTCATTTTTTCATGACACTATATCTTTTCCACAGGGCTTTCTGTCTGATTTAAAAGAGGGTCTTGGAAAGAAACAAGATGGTTTCCAAATAATAACTGTTACTGATGCACAACTCAGGAATTAGTAAGGGGTTTGGGAAACCTCTGTGTACTTTCTTATGGAGAGACAGATTCTTAGTGTGAGAATCAGGCTGTATGCTAAATGGCCTGGGGTTTGGTATGAGGTTGTTTGAGGATGCAGAGTGTGCAGGGGTTTTGTGAAATGCTGTGCAAACTGAATAAAGCCAAACCCAGTGAGTTCTCTGTATTTCATGAAGGGAGCAGTTCTGGGAGTGCTCCTCTTGATTTGGTCTCAGAAGGAGCTAGTTCACGTGTCCCTAAACAGAAGCTGGAAAGGGCCTAACAGAAATGCTGTGAGGATAATCAGAGGATTTGCTCTCAAGTGCATTTCTGATCCTCTTTTATTTTATTAGATACACAGGCACACACACACACTTCTTAAAAAAAAGAATGCAGAACATCAACCCACTTCAGTTAAAGAAAGTATTCATGCCATATCAGTAATGCATAATGATACTCTGAACTACTACACATGATGCTGAATTTGAGGACTGTTCATGTAAGTTACTGAAACAGTTTTGCTCAATAACGAGTTCCTGTTGGTTTTAAGTGTATCCTAATAAATTGCAATTAAAATTATTTTTATTACCTTTCAAGAACAGGAAGCAGAATTTAAGAAGAAGAGGCAGATTTTAGTTTTAAGTTAAACTGTTTTCTTCCTAAACTAATGGATACTGTAATCCAGTGGGTATCTTCACCTAATCACAAAAATTACTGCAAGTGTAATGGACATAGCAAGGGGATGCAAATTGCCTGTTTGTGTGAAATGTCAATACTTACTGTGATTTTCTACTGTTTTACTACAAGTTGCACTCTTGATAGGCTGAAAGCACAGATAACCATGCTACTGAAACTTAAGTTGCTGTATTTCTTCTTGCGGTGCAGAGCATGTTTGTCTTCAAGAAGGAATATAGTAGCTCAGTTTTGTCTCTAGAGTTCTTATTGCTTCTTCTACAGTTTCTTCTTCTACAGCAGCAAATAAAAGCAATTTAGCCTTTGGTGCAAATGGTGATGATCTTTATTTCTGAATGTTTTTCTTCCTGCTTTACTCAGAATTGGATGATAAGTATATTTTTCCCCTTTTCAGAATAACTTGACATTTACAGGTACAATCAGTGGAGATGTTTGTGTTTGGAAAGATCATGTGTTGATACGAATTGTGGCCAAAGCTCACAACGGACCTGTTTTCACAATGTACACCACATTAAGAGATGGTTTGATTGTTACAGGAGGCAAAGAAAGGCCGTGAGTCTTCCTTCTTCTTTTTTTAGTTCACGCACATGTACTCTTTAAAAATGGTTTGGATTCATCCCATCTAACACTAGGCAGCTGAGACATCAGAGCTAGAAGAGTAGTTCCTTTTCGGATCTCTGACCAGGTTTAGAAAAAAGAGTAGCCACCACATCCAAAGTGCAGGTTAACCCCATATGAGCTTCAACTACCTGTTTTTTCTCATTGATTATAAGAGAAAGCTTAGCGTTGCTAAGATCCTCTTAAGCTCCAGCCCCTGACAAGGGTGCCGTGCCTAATTACCTAAAGCCAAGGGGCATGAATCAAACTCTAAATGCTGTACAAGTAGTTCTTCATAACTTTAACTTCTCGATAATAGTCATCTTTCTGAAGCATATGTGCAGGCTTCTTCAGGCACTTTACGCTGACTTTACACTATTTTGTTTAAAAATAATAGGCAAGGGTAAAATAAATTATGTGAATGGGTTATTAGTAATACTGCATTATCAGTTATACTGCATTAATCAGTCAGGTAATGTTTTTCCTAGTACAAATACACAATTATCAAAGAGATAATACAGTTCTACCTCCTTAAACTGAAAAGGACTGAACTATTATAAACAAAAGTAGCCTTGAAATCACCTTATGTTACTAAATGGTTCAGCACTATTTATCAGAGGATTATTTATGAGAGGAGGCAAAAAGATTTAGTTTGAAATTTAGAATCATAGAATGGTTAGCATTGGAAGGGACCTTAAATATTCTCTAGCTCCAACCTCCATTTAACTTTAGGCACTAAGAAGTTAACTAATTCTTGAGGGTTACTTTTTTTTTGGAAAATGTACTGAGGCTGTTAACTCCAGTAATTTACACAATTCTGATTAAATAAATGAGTGATAAATTTTACAGCATAGTGCGCAACTTCTTTCAAAGGAAAGACATGCTTAGTTATGATGGCAGAGGCAAGCTGTCTTCTTTTAAATCTAAGGTGCAACAAGATCATTTTTTTCTGGGGCTGTAAACAAATTATCTCCTCAAGCATTTTAATTTTTTTTTTTAGTACCTTGTTAATGATAAAAGAAAAAAAAATGCTTCAGCTGTAATATGGTCCATCTGATGACATGATAGTGCCCCCTTTTGCAGGACACAGGCCACTTACTATCTTTTCAGACACAGGTGAAATCTTACTTATTCCTTTGTTTGAAATACTTTCTTTTAGTATTTGTAAACATTGTTGTAAATTTATTTAGAGGATGTTCTCTCTACTACTTGTCTTCAGAGACTTCTAATTTTTAGTATTTGATCTGAAAGAAATAGTAATAAAAACCAGTAAGAATCAAGCATTCATCTCCTGTGGGAAAATGAAGTATTGGCAGAATGCAAAAAAAATTCTCGTGTAGGAAGATTGCATCCTTGCTTCTGCCTTGGCATTCTTAGTTGCAGTTCATCCACCTGTTTTGGTAAAATCCTTTTGCTGAGTATGATGACCAGTCATATGTCAGAACAGCGCTAGTGAGAAGCAAAGAATATTCTATTGTAAGGAGTATGAATTAATAATTCATTACAGTTCTTTTCATAATAATAGTACAAACCCAGTAATTCTAATTAAACTTTCTGAAGTTCTTTTTCAGGGTTCATTCAGTAATCAGAGTTGTAACACAGGCAGCCAATATTGTGGAACATTGTATTTTGTGTCTGTTAGGGGAGATTCTTTCCTCTGCGAAGACACATAAGACATGTTCCACCTCAACTGGAAATGCCAGATTTATAACTGATTCAGTAAACATTATCCTTTTTCAGAAACTTTTTTATTTGAATGTGTTCTTTACTGAAATACCAAGTTTTTTTGCAAGTGGGTGGGAAATGCTTAGTGTTTGCACAATTAATACTTACTAGTTGGGTGTCTTGTGCAATTAATGTGTGTTTTTTCTGCTGTATCTTTGTCGTTTATTTCATACCAATGAAAATAGTGACATTTTCGCAAAAGTGAAAATCTTCTGTCTTTTATTTCCCAGAAGAAAAATACATATCGTTCCTGTTTTCCTCAACTATATTTTGATAATCTCTGCCTGTGTTATTATTGGGATGGTACTTTGTTCACTCACTTAACTGTTCTTATGACTAGACAAATTCCCTCAGGGCAACTCATTCAGATTAATCTGAGCAGCGCCCATCTCTCAACTTGTTCTGTAAAGTAGTACAGTAAGAACTTGGAATCAGAATGTCTTCCTTAGTTAGGAGGCTCAGCATATTAACTCAGCTGTTCAGTAAAAAAAAATTTAAAATGCCTCATTTGCAATATATTATGTTAAATAACATAGTTTTTTCTTATATAATTATTGTCTTTGTTGTGCCAGCCATTATACTCATGGTTTTTCCTGATGTCTTCATAGTTCAAAGGAAGGAGGAGCAGTTAAGCTATGGGATCAAGAGCTAAAAAGATGTCGTGCCTTCAGACTAGAGACAGGACAAATGACAGACTGTGTTCGTTCTGTTTGCAGAGGAAAGGTAAAGAAAGCCTCCTGTTGGTAAAATAAAGCTTATAATTTGTAGGTTGTTTTGTAAATAACAGATAAATGACTTCTACTTTTTCTTATAATTACTATTTAAAATTAAAGCTTTAATTAGAAGGTGTCTACAATGATATTGCAGCACAACAACATCTACTTTGTGAGATGTCAGTCTTACTTAGGATAATATTCATATATATTTTTATTAAAGACATTATTTCTTTTCTATTTTTGCACTTCAGATATCAAAAATCAAGTATCATATTACAAGCAATAACTCAACTAGCATCGTGATTTCTATACAGCTTTGTACTTCAGTAAATCAGAGGAGTTTAAAAAATAAAGTAATTATTTAAGAATGTAATTTAAGCAAATTTTCTCGACAGAACTATAACTCTAGATTATATCTTTATTACTGTTCATCACGAGTGGTTAATATATTACACCAGAGATAATTTCTTCACTCTTGTTCAAGGGGAAAATTCTCGTTGGGACAAGAAATGCTGAAATAATTGAAGTTGGAGAGAAAAATGCTGCATGTAACATTTTAATTAATGGTCATATGGATGGACCAATCTGGGGCCTAGCCACGCATCCATCCAGAGATTTTTTCCTTTCTGCTGCAGAAGATGGCACAGTAAGACTCTGGGATATTGTTGAAAAGGTAGGTAGTTGTTTAAAAAAAAAAAAAAAAAAGGCTTATGATGGTGTTGCAGACTTGAAACTTGTTTTTTAATGTATTGTGAGAATAATCCATCTGATACATGTTAACAAACTATTAGTGTAAGGTGCTTTTAAAATATGGACAAATAATAACAGATATTATTTTGGGGTTTTGTTTCTTCACAGAAGATGCTAAACAAAGTCAGCTTAGGACATGCAGCTCGTACTGTTTGTTACAGCCCAGAAGGTGATATGGTAGCTATTGGCATGAAAAATGGAGAATTTATTATCTTGCTTGTGACCTCTCTAAAAATTTGGGGGAAAAAAAG
This sequence comes from Empidonax traillii, assembly GCF_003031625.1. Lineage (NCBI taxonomy): Eukaryota > Metazoa > Chordata > Aves > Passeriformes > Tyrannidae > Empidonax > Empidonax traillii. The sequence continues at coordinate 464,504 of NW_020955839.1, forward strand.
GGACAGAAGATCAGCGATTCAAGATATCAGGTCAGAAAATATAATCCCTTTGTCTATTGCAGTATGCTAGAAATCTCTAATATTTTGAGTTTTAAAAATACTGTTTTGTGTTCTGAGGAGCATTGCAGTGATATTTCAGAGAGCTGGAATCAATGAGCGAATTGTGGGGCTTTTGTGATTACTCTGATACCAGGGATAAAAAGGAAGGAGGAGGCACATGACTATGAGAGAGAGTTATCGGTCAAAAAGACTGATAGAATGGGCACCAGTGATGGGTGATGTTCCTCAGTGGCTGGCATTGGGGCTGTTGTTGTTTAACATCTTTCTTGGCAGAGTGGACAGTAGGGTTGAGTGCAATCTCAGCACCTTTGCCAACGACATCAAGCTGTGTAGTGTGTTTGGCATGCTTGAGGTAAAATATGTGTGTTGGAGGTAAAATGAAATCAGAAATTTAGAGACTAAGACTGGATTGTGAGAGATAATGGAAATGCCTTTCTGTCAGTTTGCTCTTTGTTGTGTTTGTTAGAAAGGAGTTAGAAGTAAAATTTGCCCATTTCCTGAGTGGAGGACAAGATGTTTTTTCCGTGAGATGAACTGGTCGTGATCACCTAAGGAAAGCTTTTGGAGAGCAAAGTGAGATTAGAGAGAAATGTGAGCAAACAGAGACCTTGTGGGAGTTAGAGGGTTGTTGGAATCAGAAAGCTATCCCAAGATACATTTCAGAGAGAATAGAATTAAAGAAACTTCCTAGTAACACAAAAGGGACTGTGAGGAATTTTTTCAGCTCAGGAAGCTATTGAAGGCTAGAAAGGAAAGCCGGAGGAAAGAAACCACTGTGTGAAGATACACTGGGCAGACAGAAGATCTGATTTCACATCTTTTCAGGACATTTCATATAGAACCTCTGGCTTTTCTTCATTTACACCATTTAATTTTTCTAGCTCGTAACCTTGTAAGTTTAGCATCAGAGAGTCAAAATCTTCAGGGGCATGTCATAAGTTTTTAGACCATTAAGATGGCCATGATGTCAGGTAATGAACAGAAGTACTCAAGAGATGTTCCCAGTTCTCTTATATGTGTCATCTGTACCAAAATTATTGCCACTTTCGACTGGATATGCATTCCCTGAAAATTTCATTTAAAAAGTTATTGTACTTAGCAGACTAAATACTCTGCCTCCCTCTAGTTCTGGATAGCAGATACTTGAAATGCAAATTTACCTGTGCTTCTCAAATGTTAGAATCTGTTGTAAGTGCCGACGTGTGTTCATAAAACCCTTTTATCTGTTCAGGTTTAGCCCAGATTCCCGATACTTAGCAGTTGGTTCCAGTGAGAATGCAGTGGATTTTTATGATCTGACTTTGGGTCCCACACTAAATCGAATCAGCTATTGCAAAGATATCCCAAGTTTTGTGATCCAGATGGACTTCTCTGCTGACAGCTCTTATCTCCAGGTATCAGTCATTAATTGTTCAAGGTACTGAATGAAAAACTCATGACAGATGCTCTGCAGGTGTTCTCCTTTGACTACTTCTAAGTTTTGTAACTAAATGTTGATAATATGTTGCTGTCACTATACTGTTACTTTGTTGTAGTGATAAGTGGATGCCTTTAATTTTCAATAGTTTTCCTGGAGATTAAATACAAGAAATAAGCATAGAAATGAGAAACATAGTTCAAGATCACTGTGTCTCCTTGCTTTTTTAGCTCTTATGCTGATGGACCATCTTAAAAGAGGAAGAAGTACAGTCTGTCATTCTGCAGGGCCCAGGCAGGGCCCTGGGCTCTGACCATTATACTCTGACCACGGTAATGCCAATGATGGCATTACAAGTCATTTTAGTGCTGGCCTTTGTGGAGTGGCACCAAAATCATGGTGTTGCAACTCCCAACCATAGGAGGGCTCAAGAAAGTTTTCAAAATCAAAATAAAGTCTGTATAGTTAGCTTTCTATATTTTACTCACATCTGAGAGGAAAAGTAAGCTTCTCTCATCAACAAATCAGCAGAGGAATCAAAATCAAAAGAGGAATGCTTTTGCATCAGTTTTAATTACAGGAAATTATTTTGCCTTATTTGATTGTACACACACACTAGTACACAATGTATAGAGAAAATTAATATGTGCAGAATGTGAGATGTTTCAATTGTTTTTTATTAATTAGACATTTAAATATTAAGATTTCATATGCTTTCTCACTGTTGCTTTATGCTTGTATGGATTTTTGAGAATTTCCAACTCACTGACCAAGTTTTCTTAATAGCTAAGTTACTTTATGGAGTAAGAGATAACTGTCAAGAAAATGCTTTTCAAAGCCCTTTAGATTTATACTTCCATCTTTCGAATGAAGTTAATCTATTCTAAATTCTCTGTGGTCATCTCAAAGGTCTCTACGGGGTCTTACAAAAGGCAAGTGTATGAAGTGCCTTCAGGAAAACAGCTTGTGGACCAGGCTGTGATTGACAGAATAACGTGGGCTACTTGGACAAGGTAAATGATTCACATATTTACACCTGTTAAAACACTTGTAACTCCCAGAAGAAGCACCTACTGTTTAAAAGTGTATTTCATCCCTTAATTCAGTCAGTTGTTTTCTTTTAACACACACATCTGCTCTGGCAACGGATCAGCAGCACAGCAAAAGGCAGCACACAGCAGATTCCCTCGTCAGACATCAGCTGTCTGACCAGTGAGGATGATAAAAACTGATCTCTCACAAGGTGCCTCTCTGCTCTCTGGGTATCTCAAGCTGCTTTGGTGCAACCCTTGCAACCTCAGTAGTGTTTTCATTGCACTGTGCAAATTATCTGGAATACTGCAGTATTTACTTCAAAATAGTGATGAGAGTATGTATGAAAACTTGAAAAGACAAATTCAAGTTTATTTATAATATTAGACTAATCATATCTGTATAATAAAGTTACTATTAACATTTGCATATTAAAAGGCATGCAAAAGTACTTTTAAATGCATTAAAATATTATATTTCTTTCAAGATATTACATGAAGAATTATACCATATCTTATTTTTAATTAAAATTTAAATAATTTGTTTTCTATTCTATGCAAATCTGACTTTTTCAGATTTCAGTCTCAGCCTTATTTCAGTCTCCTTTGCCTGCTTTCAGAAATTGTCCTCTAATTATCACCCCAGACAAAAACTGAGAATAAATACTTGAAAGTTTTCCACATATTAACCACTTTAAACAATAATAATCCTGACTATTTGCTGCAAGACATAACTAAAATTGTAAGCATTTAGAGGGCTCTGAAAGACTCATTTTGCTAGATTTCTGGTTTTTGTTCGGGTAATCCATTTTGGTCACCTCTTTGATAAAAAAACAAGAAACTGGTATTTTCTGACCCAATTCAGCATGTCTGATGTAAATCATACCTTTCTGAATGTAATGTACTGTGGTCTGAATTGAGGGGAAAGAATCACAGAAAATTTCCCAAATCATTCACCTATTAACAAATGATAGATTGGTTGTTTCTGTGCATTCGTGGAAGTATGCATATACATGGTAAGGAGAGTTGAATAAAAGCCTTTTTATAAGGCTTTGAAAAAGCAATTTTCTGGAATCTTAAAATAATTAAATCTTCACTGGACTCAGAGAAACTTTTAATTGATATGAAAAAGTTACAGAATCAATAGAACATAGTTATAACGAGAATATAAATTTTTTTATTTTCCAAAAGCTGAAACTTATTCATCTAATGCTTTTGCTATACCATTCTATTTCTATTGTCCTTTCTTTATTATTTTTTTCTTTTTTTTCTCTTTTGCTGAATGCCTCACTGGACAATATTAGTACTATTGATTTCTCTTCTGCTTCTTAATGTTGGCATGGACCACATTATTTTGGGAATTATATCACTGAATCAGTTTCAGAAACAATTATAGAATGATAAAAAATTAATTACAGAATAAAACTTACACAAGTCATGTATGTGTGGGAATGAAATGTCAAAATTGCATTTTTATGGAAGTAGTTACAGTATGAGAGCAGCTTTCCATTTTGTTACTCTATTGTTTTTGCTGTGATTTTCAAAAGAATCTCTTTGCTGTTCTGTTTCAGTGTTCTTGGGGATGAAGTAATTGGAATCTGGTCCAGGCATGCTGAAAAAGCTGATGTAAACTGTGCTTGTGTCTCTCACTCGGGAATCAATCTTGTAACAGGCGATGATTTTGGCATGGTCAAACTGTTTGACTTTCCATGTCCTGAAAAATTTGTAAGAACTTGTTTTTGCACGGTTACAGCAACAAGTACTGTTGATATTATGGTCTTGTCTCGTTTGTCTAGAAGACATATGATTGAAATATTTTCTTCTCTAAATTTGTAGCTTTTTAATGTAACTTTAGCTCCATAGTCTTGTAAGCATGTTTCACCTCAGAGTTTTCCTACCATTTTGTGCAAGTGCTCTTGCAATAACCTCTTGTATATGCAGATATTGTCTGCCAACCTGCATTAGCATAGGGCCTTCATACTGAAAATCTCAAAGCTCTTAGTAGTTTCCACATCTCTGATCCTTTTGACTGATGAGGAAGACAGCTGGTGATTTTAGTCGCATCTGTGTATCTCCACAGATGAAGGGTTTACCTATTTTTTACTGACGTTGTCAGTTTGTATCACTGTTTTTATAATTTTAATTGATAATGATTTTTTAATTTGCTTTCACTCTTAATTTTCAAGATTTGAAACTGCACAGTGTAAACTGCTAACAAAATTACAATGATTTTTTTTTTTCACTGTTAAGAATTTTACACAAAACTTAGAAGTTAATCATATGACAAGATGTATTTCATGGTATTGTGTCAACTTGATCATTGTTCCCAATTTACCAGTGCTCTCTCATTTGGTGACAATTCCCTCTGCATTGCAGCTCAGTGTAGTTCTCCTTCAGGAGATCTTTCACATTTGATAACCTCTGTAACTTCTGAATGATATAAATATGTGATTCAATAGAAAGGTTCATTAAAACCATGCATGCCTTGTTTGATTTAGGAAGGCATAGAATATTTAGACTCATTCTGTTGTTGTTCGTGGTTTTTTTTTTCAGGCAAAACACAAACGATTTTTAGGTCACTCTGCCCATTTAACTAATATTCGATTTACAAGTGGAGATAGATATGTGGTCAGTGCCGGAGGGGACGACTGCAGGTATGTATCCTTTCCATTACTATCTAAAAGTACACAGCAGTGCACATGGACAGTCCATAACAATGTAAAGTTCAAGTTCAGCCTTCGACTTTTTGTCCATGTGCTTGCTTTCCTGTTTGTGCATAAAGAGAAGGATATTCGTGACAAAATAAATAGCCCAAATGTTAATGCAAACAGTTAAGATTTAATAAGTTAAAACATTAACATCTCTTATTCAGAGCATCATACTTTTAACTGAAATTTTTCTTTTGGCTATGTTAGCTGTTTCTTTTAACAACATTGTATTCTGCTATATTTCATATTTAATATCTACTTGAAAACACAGCCTATTTGTTTGGAAATGTGTGCATATGCCTCATTGAGAGAGACATGGAGACCTGCAGGAGGACACTGCATGAAGTACCAGGCATGAAACACCCAGGATTGCAATGTGACGTTCTACTGTGCCCTGCATGTGCAAGAAATGGTGCTGCCCCAAGACACAGAGCACTCTGGCTCTGAAAGACAAATACCAAGAGTCTGCCAGAAGGATGGACTGTCACAGATGTGCTGAGGCTGCTAGATTTGCTTCAGTATCAGCTAATCCGGGTTTGTATTCCACTCACTGCCAGATGTTGAAAATGGAATATGTGGATGAAAGGAAAAAGTGAATTGTTAATCAATGTACAGTCTCACAGCAAGTTCCCGGGGTTTTAATCAAGCGATGCTATTTCTGACCTAGTGCTGTACATTGATCTATTTTCAGCATGAATGTTTTTCCTTTTAAGTTGAGGTCTAAATAACATAGATAAAAAGAGTATTCCATATTTTATTACTGAAAGAGACAATATATTAACTCACAAATAAATAGTATTTTAATAAATGTTTAATTATTATAATGGAAATTATATTTCTATGGCTGGTCAAAAGGAAACATCATCTGGTGAAGCAGAAAATAATAGAGCTGACTCCTTAGGACTGAAATATTTCTGTATTTAGAGGCCTGGGTCACAGTCATGTCTGGTGAAAGCCGTTGGATATGCATGATCTTCATGGCTAATTTAGTGTTTTTGTTGCACTTAAACATTAAATTAGTTCTGTGAGCAAAAATAGATTTGCTCACTTTGCGAGTGCCTTTCCCACTACCTAAAAGTCTAACTCCAATTTTTGCCTTGTGAATAAAAGTATTCTCAGTGGAAGAGAGATTATTGCTGTGTTACTTGACTGGGATGTTAACCTCCATGTTGGAAATGAGGACTAGGATGAGGATTTTGTAGTCTTCTTAATCAGTAAAGCTTCAGATGTCACCAGTGGCAAAAATAGAATTTCATAGCAATATGAATTCATTTTATTTTCTCAGCATCATAAGGGAGATTCAGAGAGAATATAAACTTTCCAAGCATTATATTTTGTACATTTGATCTTTTTAACAGAGTTAGGACTATTTGGGAGAGGTCTCTACTCGGATTTCTCTTCTGATTGTAAAAGATGTCAAATCATATGCTTCTTTAAATGGACCTGCTGTCATCTCTAGCTTTTATTCTATCGTGTAACATAACTGAGACTCTAAGTTGGAAAAACATTTAAATGATAAAAAAAAACCTGAACAAAGCTACGTTTTGGGTACAAGTGAGGAAGATTTCATCAGCTGTTTGTCTAAATCATGTCACAAAGATGCATTACAGACAGTTAATTTTCATGCAACATAGCCGGGAACAAAGTCACTAATTATCAGCACTGCTCTCATTATGGTATTCTGCTGTGACCATACAGCTCTCTTTCTCTGTGTAAGCCAGCATTGCTTTGGCACTGGCACTTCTTTAGGTTTGTCAGTAGGCTTTGATATTATTAATCTCTTGCATTTTTTTGTGCCAGACGTTAGTAAAAAAGAAACAAACCTCATCTCTCCTTCTGAGCATCTTGTGTGCATGGTGGTTACAGAGGGAATGGGAGGGCTTGCAGGTAGAAAAGACAGAGAAAAGTCACTGAGCCAAACCTCTATGCTCTCCTAGGTCCAAAAAGGCTTGTTATGTGCTATACAAACCTAGTTACCCAACTGTCTTAGGTAATATATTTTATATATCAAGCTATAACAAATATTTATTTTGAAGAATTTTATGAACTAAAGAGTTATCAGGTTTCTCAGCATGATGGTTCTTAGCAAAGTCTTGCCAGTCATGCAGCTGCTATTCTACAGGAGCAAACACTGTGTGGATTTGGTCATGAGTGTACAGGGAGATCTTGCTGGTAACATATTTTACTTTAGGGGAATTACATATAAGAATTCAGATTAGACCTAATCTGTCTCATAACCTAGTTTCCTGCCTGCCTGTTTTATATGAAAATTAGTCTCTGGCATTTAAATCTTATCTATACCAGGCAAATAGGTTGCAGAGTGCTATTCTATGGCTGTGATTCTATCCCTTATTAAACATGTCTCTGCAGGACTTCTTGACTTGAAGTAAGATTTGTCCTGCCTCTACTTTAAAGTTGCCTTTCATTGGCTCATGATGGATGACTGTTAAGAGCTCCCTCATAGTCTGTCCTACTCAGACTGCCAGATCAAAGTCCATATTTTTCTGTCTCTGAGTTTTCCCCTCAAAATCCTACACTTAATGAGCTCTTCCATAGGCCTTCACCCAGTGAAGGAGGTATGTGGATCGAGAGGGTTTGTTTCTCAGATCCCTGTCACTGGTCCTCTTCTCCTCGCTCCCCCTCCCCCTTCATTAATGCTGTGCCTCTCCACTGATGATTTGTCCATTGGTGCTTTTGCCCTGAGGAATCCCCAAGGCCATGCCAGAGGTGAAAGATGAACAAGAATCGGGTGGGTGAATTGCAGCAGGGCTGCCCTGGGAGCTGCAAGGCTGATGGGCTGAGCCTCCAGATCTTCTGCTTCTCCACTCTCTTCCAAACCTCACCGCTTCTGTAAAGGGCTGAGATGGGAGCTGGAAGCTGAGGAGCTCTTAAAAAACTAAACTACCAGCATTGTTCCTCCTATTGCAGCCCAAATTGGTAGCTAGTGTTTTCCCTGGCAAAACTGCTCAGTGGTTTGCCAGGTAAAATGGGATCAGCCAGCTTGGAACAATCACAAATGTTGAGGAGTGAGTAGAGCCTCAGTTGCAGCTTTCTTCCTGAGGACAGTTTGGAGCATATTTTGTAGGTGCTGAAGGGAAGAGCTGGCTGTAAGTGTGGTCAAAGTTGGCAGTTTTGTGGTCTTTTTGGTCTTCTTGTCTGTGATGGTGCTTTGCTACTGTGCCTCATTTGCTGTTTACATAAAGTGCTACTGTAGTAACTTGCTTGTTGTTGCCACCTGTGCTGGAAGCATGTGTATGTGGGAACAGACTGTCTGTTCCAACAGGCAGAGGGAGCTCAAGGCTGGTTCCACAGAAAAGTCAGAGGATGACAGAATCCTGAAGGATAGGTCAGGGAAGAAGCTGGAATGTGGAGGGAGTAGTGACAAACTTTAGTTTGAAAGCATGAGAGAGAACTGTGGGCAGGATGGCTCTACCTGAAGCTGAAGAAAACTTCTTCTGTGAAGTATACAACTTCAGGGAAGGGGAGGCGAAAGTTCTTTTATAATTTAATCATTCATAGCAGATGATTTTGTCCTGTAGCTTTTTTTTTTTTTTTTTGTTAGTGGCAAACATACATCTTTGGGACCTTTAGTCTATATCAGTGTTTCAGTGTTAGCAAATTATTTGCAGCGTAACTGAACTTCATGCAAGTCCAGGTTAATGCTGACCTACCATCAGAAAGCAGGCACACTGCAGAGGGGTTGTCTCCCCAGTCTAGAAACTAGACTGAAATAAAGGACTTCAACACCAAGAGCAGGACTATGATAGCATGCAGGAGTGGCTTAGTTGAAAACTGTGATCCACTTCTTTCAGCTGCTGCTAAACCACCCCAACCCCGCTGTTTGACTTGCAAGTTTGCCAAGACACACAGTGCCCTTCAACAAGCCTTGAGCCCCTGCCTGCACAGCACCTCACCCGCTCTCTGGGTTGCACCAGCAGCGCCCGAGGCTCCACGTGCACATGGGGGTGACTCCGGAGCCGGGCACTGAAGTCCCATATTGGACTTGCTGTGTGTGGTGTAGTGGTGTGACAAGCAAAGGATCTTGGATTCAAATGCAGTGCTTAAATGGGCGAGGTGACATGTTCCCTATCTCATTGTCAGTGACATGGATGTGACAAGCCTTAATCCTTCAAGATTTTTCTTTTTTTAAATTCTGTTAGCATAAGCTATAGACAGATGTTGTCAGTGTTTTGGACACAGTGGAGCATCCTATAGACTCCACAGAAAGCGAAGTAAGACTGCAAGTCACAAAATATATTGCCGTGTCAGTGATGTAAACATCCCTAGTTGTATTGCGTTTGTATGGTTTTTTGTTCTGTTTTTTTTATGCTTCCTTGCAATCTGCTCTGATGTCCTGAAGTTTTTAGCATCATTTGATTTTTGCTCATGTGGATAATTCCATGTGCTTGCCAAAGACTGCTGTCATTCTTTATACCAATCACTGTGGTGTGGTTAGACCAAGCCCATTTCTGTCACTGCCCCCAGCTTTGCTCTTCAATTAACTTTGACTTCAGATTTGAACTCTGCATATCTCCTTTTAGGAAAAAAAAAAAAAAAGAATAGTTTTAGGTGTATAATATGTATAAAAGCCACAATGGGTTTCCTTGCCAAAATAATTTGTAACTAAGAAGTACTAGGTGGGTTTTGTCCAGACTACTTGATACTAGAACAGGTAAATGCTTGCTATCCCTTTCTCAGTTTAGTAACAGCAAGCCAGTCACAATCTTGATACCTTCACCTGTCTTTTTTGGTTGACTGTGGAACCAGAAATCCGACCCATTCAGTACTTTTTTGGAAAGGAAGAGAAAAAAAGGGAAGTCACACAACACGTGCTCTCTTCCCCACTCCCCAGTTTAAAACAACAACAAAAGGTGTAAGCACAGTTACAATAGGCAATTCTTATAATTTCCACAATTCTTATAATTTCCACATCTTTTTGGAATTATGGAACATAAGGTGGAGGAAACAGTAACAGGAAACCAGAAATCATAATAATGGAGAAAAGGCAAAAGAAAGGAAAGCAGAAGAAAGCACACTCATAAATAGGCAAAGGCAAGACCAAAGAAGTGATATGGCTGGTGGTGGGTGGCAAAGATCTTGTTTCAAATGGAAAGTATTCAGTGGCTGCTTGGTAAGTGCAAGGAGAGCAGCAGACAGCTCAGGCTGTAGGCAACCTTGGTTGCTCTGTTTTGGGGATGATGCAGCCACTCCCATTCACTGCTCTCTCCACTCCCATTCCTATGGGACACCTGTTCAGTGCTGAGGTTCAGCAGCTACTGCAGATCACCCACAGTGGCAGTGGATGCATGTTGGAACAAAGAAAGTACTTACAAAGATAAAAGTGCTCTGTACTGAGAGCTCAGGTAGAAGAGTTTAAGATGTATTTTAAAATGCTACTCATCTTTCCACCTTGACCAAATATGGATTATTTTAATAGGCCTCTTCTGAAATATGTTCTTTAAACAAAAAATATTAAACCAAAGAAATATTATACAGAAAACTCTTCATAACCAAACTGTATCAATTACTGCCTCTATTATTTCTTTCCTACTGAAACGTAATTCATCAGTTCTTGGTTCCGTTCTCAGGCATTCACAATATTTAAGAGGACAGACATTGAAGCTGTGGCCTCTATTACATTTAACTCGAAGTGTGACAGAGAGAGGTCTCTGCAGAGGGCAATTCAGATCATACACGAGCTGAATTTTCCTTTGGTGGTTCCTTGCCATGGAACTCCATATACAAAGTCAGGTGAATGTAATGTAGGCCCACAAAGATATCTGAGTAGGAATAAGTCAGTAGAGTTCTTCTGGACCTTTACCCGTAGCAACTCTTTGTAAGAAGCACAAAATCTGTGCATGAATAGCTGGACTGATCCTTCTTTACCTGCTGGAGGGCAGTTGAGTTTAGGACGTGAGAGGCGGGGTATTCTACACTTGGTATTTTTGGATTTCTCTTCCATAAGGCAAAATATGAGTTTCCTGAGTTTCTGTTGCTGTCTGTGGGATAACTCCAAGACCCTACAAAGTGATTTTGCCCTTAGCAACACATATCTATCTGGCTCAGTTTGGGCACAGATGTCATGTGAGAGCTTATTGAAAAACAACAAACAAATAAAAAACCCCAAACCAAACCCAACAAACCTCAAATGTCCTTTGTGTTTAAAGATATCCCCCAAATTATTGTCATGTTTGTTCCAGTGATGTAAAGATGTGTGTGATTCACACCATTCTACACTTGTAAAAGAACGGGGGAAAAGACGAGGGCTTAAGGGAAAAAATGTATATTATTGAAACAGGTGTTGCATTGGTGGGTTCAGAAGGGCTGTAGTAAGGGGCTATTTTAGTTTCAGTCTTCTGCAGGATTATAAGCCTTTAAAAAAAACAAAAAAACCCTGTTCATGTAATATTCTCTAATTACTCATCCATTAGCTCTGGCTATTACTACTCTTCTTTCTTCCCACAGAAGCCCTTATCCCAACTCCCCTCTCCCAGCTGCCAAATGGAGAGGCTGAGAGAGGTCGGCTTTTACCACAGCTTTGCTTTTACTGGGGTGCTTTCCAAAGCCAATACCAAGCATTATGTTGCTGAAAATTAATTTTCTATTCTCTTAGTTGCAAATTCTTGTGACTGGGGAGGAGGGGGGATCTTTCCATGCAGTGGAGCTGGAAGTGGTAGTGCCGTAATGCCATGATTTTTTCAACCACCAGTTGCACCCAGGACACGCTCTACCGTGTATTCTTTGGGAATCCAGTAAATACCCTTTCTAAGGAAACACCAAGCATGAACACAGGCACAAATTGCATGAAATTAAAATGGTTTCCTGTACTTTTGTGAAATGTTGGTGCTGTTGGGTAGTACTTTACGCACTTCTGGTCTATTTTTCCTTTACTTGCTACTGCATACCATGGTGTTGTGGTTTCTGGTGTGAAATAGCTCGTTTGTTTGTTTGTTTTAAGAGGTATCTGGTAATTATAAGCTTTGTTTCTGCTTTTTAGTTCAGTTATGGGTATACAGCATAGTATATTAAGCAATGGAAAAGCTGCATTACTGATTTGTGAAGAAAGTAAAGGCATTTTTAATGTAAAATTTCACATTAGAATACGCTCAAGACCACAATGGTAACTTGAAATAATGTAACGAACTAAGTAAATGCACTAGAACTGTTCACTTAAAAAAAACACCAAAAAAACAACAAAACACTTTTAGCTTTGTGGATTTTAATTCACTACTTTTTAGCAGAGAAAAAGCAGCAGCTCCTTTTCTCACGCTGGACACTGTGCAGTCAGGTATAACCCAGCACAGATGAAGTGCAGCCATGGAGGTGGTTCTGGTCTTCTGCTGCCCTTACAAATTATTGTCTCCTCATCTCACACAGAAAACAGCTTCATGGTGGCAGCTATTTCTGCAAGGGACAGCTGATGAAGGCATTGGGAAATGTTGTAAGAAAATGATGTTCTTTGCAGTCTTTCACCTGGAAATCTATTCCAGTGCTCCCTACAACACCAGAGCCCATCCTCTCCTCCTTCACTCCCCCGTCAGGTCACCTTAGGAAAGTATTTTACTGTAGGTCTTTAAGCTTAAAATCCAGTTGTCTGTTCAGATTTGTTGTTTCATTATGGAGTGTGTCAGATAATCCCTCTTGCTTTACCAAAAAAAAAAAAAAAAAAGGTATTTTAAACTAGTCCAAAGGTCTGGTCATGTATTATTGTGATAAGGATCATGGGTTTAACTGTACTCCATTTTGGTTTCCACCATGAACATCTAATTCCTGTAACAATGTTGTATGTTTATTTAAAGTATATATATATATCTATACATATATATACATATACATAGATTAAATGTCAGATTTTTGCATTAATTAAGATTTTTTTAAATTTGAATATGAACTTTGAGTACTTTATTTAAAAAAAAAATTTAAAAAATACTTTCCTGGAGTGTTAAGTTTCAGAATTCAAGAATATATTTGTCAAATTTAAGTTTAAAATATGTAGCTAACATTGTTTTCTGATACTGAATGTAAATATTTGTAAAAAGAAATTCTTTTGTATATTTTTGTGCAAATGTAGTTCCCCAAAAGAGAAAAAGGATTTAATAAAAAAGTGCATTTATGTTACTGTTCAGCACTTTTCATCATTTTAATACCACCATATTTTAATACCATATATGGGCATGTGTGTGGATTATTTTTTTGCCATAAGGCACAGCAACTTTCTTGAAGGAGAAAATTACAGAATGTGCCCAGTAGGAAAAAAGGATTCTTCAAAAGGAGATTCAAAATGGTATCTTCTTTCTTCCTGGTATAAATGGAGACATCTGAGAGCATTTATTTTCAAGTGAAGTGGTACTTCACTTGAATGGAGCACAGTAGCAATAATCTCTAATTGTTCTGGTTTATGAAGCAGTTTGTTTCCCTTGTCTTCTCTTTCAGAGAGTGGAAGGGCTATGATGTCTGCTGTGCTGAAAAACACCTAAAAGACAAAGCATTTGCTCTTTTACCCTGTGCTGAGGTGGAGATTTCAGTGCTGGTGCTGGAACAGCAGAGCAGTTTTGTGCATTGTACCAGACACCTGCTGAACAAAAAGTACTTCTGGTATGATCCCAATTCAGGAACAAGCTTTCTAAGCCTTTCTGCTGACACACTTTCTTCTTCAACACACCTTATCTTAAACAAGGAACATTACCCAAACAGAACACAAAATGTGCTTTGAAGGTTTTTAATGGAATTTAAAGTAAAACTTTTCTTACACAGACGTTTTCTTGTTACAGTGTAAAAAAAATGTAAAATTGCTCAAACTTACAAACTTGGAAAATTAGAGACATTTCAAGTATGCAATCAACCTTGTTTTATGAAAACAATGTATATTCAAAGTCCAAAATGCATGAATCTTTTCTAGCATCCTGTACCCTGGTGGTTAATTTTCCTTTCCACTACTGTCCAGAGGAAGCAAAGCTCAGTCCCAGGTTGTATCATATTCATTCACTGAGGGAGAAGAGAAAAACGATTCCCATAAGTAACAATTCTACCGCCCTGTAAAGATGATTTGAGAACTATCTGTGCCCTACTCCTGTAGTGGCTGAAACCTGTGCAGACAAGAGCAGCTGGAGTGAAAGGCTCGTGTGACCTGATGATCTTAAAGACAGGCCCATAGCTGCAGCTTTGGGAAGTTTGCTACTAATTTATCAAAACATGGACAAATGACAGAAACGAGCTGCTCTGCCAGAAACACTCAAAGACAAGACAGCTTGGACACAAGATAAAACAATGGTAAACGAAGAGCTGATGTTAGATTTTCAGCTTTATTCAAATAAAAATCAGGAAACAAAACATATCCAGGTCACGATTCCAGTGACTCTGCCCTATCTTAGCTGCAGGGCACTTGTTTATCAGGATTGCAATACATTAGTTAATGTCTGTATTACTAAAACCAAACAGAAAAGAGTTGTCCTTTAAAGAAAGATGCCTATTATTCACACAGTTCATCACACACACATTACTTCTGTGAGTAAAACTACAGTAGGGATATCAAATATTTTTCCGTAATAGGTTTAGAGTGTCGCTCACCTGGCTTGAGTTCGAGTCCATTTCAAGGCATGCCGTGGAGGTACAGCAACAGTGGGGTGGTAGAAAGTGCAGTCTGGTCTTGTACACTGGGTATTAAACCTACAATGCTGAAAAGGAAAGCATTTCAGAAGGGGCTACCCGACACTGGCTGCCTGAACTGCCGAACCAGCTGAGCTACACTGGCTACACGTGAGTTTGTGTTGCTGTGTGACACATCTGACCAGTACCTGATCCCATGGCTACATCCACCAGTGCAATCAGCTCAGCACAAGGGTGAGACAATCCGTTCTAAAAAGTATCAGTTATGAATTGGATGCTCCAAAACTGCCACTGCACTGACAGGTGGAGGTTCCTTTGCTTTCAAGAGTTTACAGAGTTCAGTTTGAATTGATCTGTGTCTACAAGTTGGGAGCATGACACAGCATTATCTGAGGAGCAGGAAAAGCCAGAGGATCGGGTTGATAATACCTGGGCACAGAGTCCTGGGGACCCCAGGCATTTCAGCATTGCTTGGGCTTGAAAAAGCACTAAACTTCTGGGGTAAAAAAATGCAAGGACACAATTCTGTAAAAGTACCAGTGAAACAGACTCTTGTACTATATCTACACTGATACACTTCAGGATACTGGACAATCTTTAAAGTTGTTGTATATTGCAGCACATCTGAAGAAGTCAAGAGTCTTGACTGTCCTTCCAGACAGGCTACAGGATATCCCCCTCCTCAGCCCCCAGCATCCTGGCTGGGTATATTTTGACAAAAGCTATGGCCTGTTTGAATCTCCCCAGCAGCATCTGTTAGAAAGATTACTTTAAAATATAATTTTCCAAATTCTTTAAGTCACTGCTTTTGCATATTCTGCTTCTGAGCTAAAGTTAAAACGTGAAAAGTAAAAGCAAAAAGTGTGAAATCCTAGTGACATTTCTTGTCCCAAAGCAGCACATTTCAAGTTTTTTTCTAGAAAGAAAGGGAAGAGACAGAACATAAATCTTACTTTTGGGTGGTAAAACGGACATTCCATTTTCTTACAAGCAGGAAAAAACTTGCACAGTGGACTACTGGAGGATATGGGCAGTGTGGGCAGGGGTGCTAATAGTAGAAACAAAAAGAACAGGAAGTGAGCGTGGATCAGAATAAATTGTCTTTTTAAGACAGCTCCACACAATCTTAAATATATCAATATTTTTGTGAGACATTATGTTCTATAATACAAAGTTCTGCAAGAAATACTGACACTGTATTGCAGTGCAGGGAGTGGATCTCACCCTGGAGCAAAACAAGACTATCAGGTAATCATTTCACTTGTTTCTTCCCCATTTCAGGACAGAAGGTACCATGGCCAAGGCAAAACTTTCAACAAATTCTGGTAGGCAGAGAATCTCAGATGTTAAATTTAGACAGCAGCAAGCCTGTTAGAGGTTCAGCTGACCGGACTGAAAAGCACAGGCACTGCACTTTCCAGGAATACAGAGGAGCTGCTGGAAATGATACAGGAGACAAGCACATTGTACTTGGCCTTCTGGCAAAGTAACAAAACTGCATTGTACTGTGGCTGTGGGCTAAATTATTTCCAAAAGATCATGTGGTGAAGGCCCTGCACCTTGGCACTGTTCAAAGGCTCAGTAATATCAACCAATAATCCAAACACAGCTACTGCCTTCACTGGGTAACCTCAGCCCTGAAAGTCACCTCATCATTACACCAACTTAACTCCTACACTGGCATTAAAGAAAAAAAAGGTTCAAAGACAGAAACCTGTTTTCAGCTTGTCACAAGGCCTTCGTACAACGTTAGCCCAATTTAAGAAACAAATTTGAGTAAAACTGCAGTGCTGGCCAATCCCTTCAGAGAAATGGACAACTTGTGCAAGTCACTTTGGCCTTGCACAGACTTCATACGGACTCTTGCATAAAAGTGTTGACGGATTTTTCTGATAATAAAGTTTGCAGTAACACTGGATTATTATTCTTCATCTAGCACTAAGAGGCGAAAGAAAATTAGATCAAATCAAGCAAAAAAATTATTTTTTCACCAATATCAGTTTCTGTTACCAAAAATACTGCTTTTCCTTCAGCATTTTCATTTAAAGCTCAGACAACAGGATGTGCTCACCTGGTTTGGGAGATGGATGGGGGGTTCGTCGACTGGCATGAGTGTAAGGACAGTCTGGCTTAGTGCACTTTGCATCGTATTTACAGTTTGGATGGATGAACAAGCATTTATCAGCAAATTTGCAGTTAGGAAAAACTCTGGAGAAAAAAACAAATTGAGTCAAAAGCTCATATTTGGAGCAAAACCCCCAAACACCTGTTGCACATGAGAGCCAGAACACCAGAGAAAGGCAGAAAGAAAACAGGCCTTGGGCACATGTTTAGTCCTCCCAAAGAGGGGCACGCAGGTGTCATGTACGAGCTGTGCAACAGCAGATCTGAACTGTGTCCCTGGGGACACTCTTTACATGCAGTAAACAACAGAACTATTTCACTCTCAGTTGAGTTTGGTCCCAAGCTACTTGTTACAAGCTAAGATACAATTATTTTTAGAGTGCAGCACAGAGCAGCACTGTGAAATCAGACTTCCCAGGGAGGGTGGTAAAATTTCCTGAGTAACACAGTTCATTTCCTGAAGAGAAAGTGTTATTTTAAATTTAGATACACCAGATTTTAAAAGAAAATTCCAGTGTCTGAGTAAATGAAGTTAACCAACATGCTAACAGTTATCTCAAAAGAGACATTGTTTTTCTAGACTGTTGCTGCTTGTAGAAGGGAAGTCAAAAGCACAGGGCACACTCATGAGTTCGCCTTTGCTTTCAAATTTAAAGAAACCAATCACAACATTACTATGTAATAGTACCCTGACGTTCACAAGCACTGTGACAGCTGGCAGAGCCTGCTGTTTTACCACACTAATTCCTGCATTTCGAAGCAACACTGAAACACCATCCTGTACACCAAACTAAAGCTTTCTTCTGCAGGGGCACAGCTGCCATCCCTGTGTTCTGGCACGTGGGAGATGGGTGCAAAATGGAAGCAATTACAGTGTGATAATCGAGCTGTAATCCCACCCCAACAGACTTGAGGTAGGATCACAGTAAATATTCCACTGCCTTGGAATATTTACTAACACAGAACAGAAATTTGCAGCACCAGAATAAAAATCAAAGCAGCATGTCAAGTGGATGAGCTTTGTACTACTCACTTGCAAGGTAGTGTGGGGTGATGGTACACACATTCGTCTCCATTTTTACAGGCAGGCCAGTACTTGCAGCGCTCGAGCACCTTCTCCTGTTTTTGTAGCATATTTAACTCTTCCATGTCCACTAGGATGGTAAGAAAAAAAAAAAAAAGAAACAAGCTGGGACCTTTATGACTCTACATGCAATGTGCTGTAAGCAATAACCAAAATTCATTGTTCTTCCTATTCTCTCTCTCTTAATCAAAAACATTTATGACAGTAAAAGTTTGTGTACAATCATATTATCTGAAGAAAATTTCCAAAACCTTAAAGGGAAAGGAGTCATAATATTGGACTGACAGCTGCCCTTTGGTGATAAAAGATCAAATTTGCACTGTTTACAAGCAAAATAAATAAATTTTCTTAACAAATCCAAATTGACACAGACAAGACAATGACTCTTCAACTGAAGGTGAGTTATGACTGTTCTGCCGAGCCATGAGTTCGTTATAGCTATGCTTCCCTTCTCCAAGATAATTTTGCTCTAGTAAATTATTTCAAGAGATAATAGTTAAAAATCAATTTTTACACTAATCAGATTTATTAGTATGGGGCACATGGTGAAAATGGAGCCACTATTATGTGATTTGTTCAGAAACTTCAGACTCCAATCCAAAAAGTGTTTTAAGAAATTCCAAGTTGAAACACTTCCCTGCTCTTACTGGAAACTGAGATTTTGACTTTCTCCTATTTAATACTACTTACAAAACCTCATTCTGCAAATTCAAGCAATTGTTCATAGAACACTGCTTTTGTCTATTTTCCCAAATCTGCCATTACATTTGGCTTTTCAAAGCTTTCCAGGACTGCTAAACTTCCCTATCTGATCTTATTATTGACACAAATTGCTCCAGCTTCATTCTATCCTCAGCCTCATTTATGCCTTCTCCTTGCAACACACCAAGGCCAAGCAATTGTCCTGTTGTACAACCACACTGTTGTACACTTCCACATGGCTCTGGTTCTGTGTGAACTTCAGTCACGCCCCTGCTACTTACAGAGGAATCCCTAATAGAGGCTGTATCAGCAACAATCTCCTCTACCAAACAGCTTCAGTCAGGAGTATGAAAGAGAGTACACATGTAAAAGCTGGATTTACAAGGAAATACTCTTATGTCCATTTCACTGTACTAGTAAAAATGGGTCAATGGATATACAGCATTCCTTTCTTCTTTAAGACTGCCCCATACTGCAGAAATTCCGCAGCCAGGGGGACTGAAAGGACATGGACTTCAAAGATCTTTTGCTGCAATTGCATTACATGTTTACAGCCAGATCCATGAAATTTAAGGGTTCTCAGTACAACATCAAATACTATTCTTTACTCAGTTCAGAAAATTTGGATACACTCCTACTCTGGAAAATAAAGATCTTCATAAGAAAGCAAAGTAAAACACATGAATCCAAGCATGGCCTTTAGGCAAGTATTCAACAGGCCTAAGACAAAACAGTAGTCTCTGTGATTTTCATCACCATGTCAGCATTCCAAACAATTCAAAGGTGTGGTTCAGCAAGCAATTTCCCTTACTATCCAAAAGAAACACATGAAGAGAATATGGAAGCCTTCAAGTAAGGTCATTCACTGTAAGTTCTACTTTTAGATTATAGCCACTGGACTCTACCAATACCTTCCACTTAACAGGTTCCTTTTAATATCACAAATCTAGAGCGAAACCTTAATACCATCTGATGTATTTCTGAAAGTTCAAGGTATGGCAAAATGTCCACTGTAACATCTCCTGTCCATCAGCATGGAGACAAACTATGAGTCAACCAGAAATGCAGATTTCTGGCAATGAAGACCAACTATATTTGCAAAAGAAATAAGCCAAATTTTAGCACCACTAAGATGTGTTGAGAACTACATCCGTGCTGCATTGCTCAAATGTACCAAGATAAAGGTTTCTAAGGAGATGGTCCCCCTGAACAGCCACATTTCATTTGCATGAAGAATGTTATTTGAAGAATAAACAGCATCACTTTGGTTTCTTAAGAATGATGTATCAAAGAGTTCTAGCCATGATCAAATTGCCACATCAGTGTCAGATCCTGCTGGTAAGGATAATTACCATCGGAGTCCTCCAGCTGCCTGGTTACAGTTTGTGTCTGCTGTGCTCGAAGGCCTTTTAATCCCTTCCCAGCACATATGTCTTGGGTAACTGGCTTTAATCCTTCCATTAGACACATATCATCCTCCTCCTGATCAGAAAGGTATCCTGGTGGACTGGGCACGCCATCCAGTGTCACAATGAACTTGGGACTGGCAGGCTTCTCTGGCTGTGCAAGTTGGTCTCTATCAAACAAAGAAATGCAGTAAATTTAGATTTTCTGACTCAAGAGGTTTGAGTGAATGTGAGCTGTACTAATAACTAAAAGTAGCACAAACTTATCTATGGGGAGTCAAGCAGTAATAGACCTTCTTTTAATACTACTGACAATGCACTCCAGTTAGCAGTTTGCCTTCTGATCTCCTTGAGGCTCTAATAAGAACTCCAGCTCTCAGGTACACTTCAGCTTATTGCATTCTGCTCAACAGATGGATCCAAAAGCTCATTTACAAACACAGTTAAATGAAGGAGATTAATCTTGTGGAATTTACAGATTTGAGACAAAAAAAAAAGTGAGGGTAAGTATAAATACCATTCTTGGAAGCACAAATCCTTCAACACAGAAAACAGGTATCTCCTCAAAATTATTGAACAGTAAGTTAGGAAACAGTGGGTGTAAAAGTTTTTAGAACTAGGAGGAGACAATGAAATACTGACACTACAAACTTGACACTGAGCCTGACTGAAAGGTGAGTCTAGCCTTCTGTCCTGGATCTGACAGCAGTCAGAGTAGATACGAGGGAGTATAAAAACAGGGGAGACACACACTTTCTCCAGCCTTTCACTATCCCATCCATTTCACCTGAGGGATTTCCTGAATGACATGTGATTCTAACTGTTTGCAGAACCCCAGAGTTCTCATCTTTGACAAACACTGATGGGATAAACTTTGCTTCTCCATGAAATAAGGTTAAAAGCAAATATAGTGTAGAAGGTCTTTAAGAAGAAAGAAAAATAACTCTTTAAAAACATCACTAGCTAGAATTCTGAAATTCAAGCAGTTAGAAACTGACCTATTCACATGCAAAAATGTACTACTCTCCTGTAGCACCAGGTTTTCAACTGTGATGTATCAGGTTTTTTGGGTTTGCCAGCTCACTGTTGGTTTTATTTTTAATTAACACATGCTGTTTAAAGCCACTCATGGAAAGGAAACAACAACAGTTTCTCAAACAGAGCAGCTCACTTGGATGAAGTACATCACGTTGTTCTGAGTGATTTTAACTCTTACCAGGTAAGACTATTTGTTATCAGGAACTTTGTCTGAAGCTGACATGAACTTTAAACTTCTCTTGGTCAAACTCACCAGTAAGGAGCTTTAAATCCTCATCCACGATTCACCAAACTCAGTACTGTGTTAAAACATGTTTCCTTAAGAAACGTAATCTCAGGGTCAAACAGGTATACAATTAAGACAATTTAAGCAAAATAATTACTTGACTAAGATTTCAGAAATCAGAACAGCTACGACAAAAGAGCAGGACTTTTCAGTTCCTTCTTCTTCTTTCTTGAAAATCAAGGACATGCTCAAGATACAGTTGACCTTGGGATTATTTTCCATTTAGAAGGATTTCTGGGAGGTTTTTTGCCCCTGCTTCTTTTCCTCTGCTATTCAATGTCAGTCCATTTTCCATGATTCCATGGCTCCTGACTGGACTGGCAAAGCACAAGTACAACTAAATGACTCCATCTAAACCATGAACAAGCATTTTGACTATTAACAGTCCCAAAGGAAGTAACTTTTTACCGTGTCTGTATTAGACGTCCCGAGTGAGCTCGTACTGCCTCTATGCCCTTCTTTGCCAATTGCTGGTTCTGTGCTGCTATTTCCTCAGATAACTTGGGCTTTTTCAGGATAAATGACCTAGTATCTGTGTGGACCATAGATTCTGCATCACAGTAATCTGAATTGGGAGAAAAATTACATAGGAAACAAAAAAGTAAGGTTGTAGTTGTGCTCTTACCTTATAGCCTATTTTTAATATCAATTTACACAGCCAATTAACTAATTTGGGGGGTTTTCTACATTTCTTCATAGTAGCTTCCAGAAAACATTTTTACTTCCTTGCTGGTTCCATAGAGGAGGATCAACAAAAGCCATAGGTCATATTAGGACAGCCTAGGAAATTCTATTAAAGAATAGCTGTGCTGAAACAGCTTTAAAGGGGGTCAACCCCCCACCCCCAACATCTCTCATGCTTTGAACACCTACTGATATAATGTTTTCACTCCTTAGAGACGTAGAAACTAGAAAATCCTAGAAATTAGTATAATTAATTGAAAAGGAAGTTATATCTTAACATTCACTGGCCAAGAGTAATAATTTCGAAAATAAAAGATCACAAGACTTAACCTTGAGTCACTTGCAAGGTATCTTCAATCATGGGTTCAATCTGAAGCCGAGAAGAGAGCTCCTTTTGTTCAAGTCCTAAAAAAAAAACAGCAATAAGAAGCATATTTTACTGCATGTCAACATGAAACTATATTTTAGAGAGCTGAGGCACACTCTAATTCTTCTTATTTAAAAACCCTCAAAACAGCAAAAAACCCACTCTTAAAAAAAAAAAAAAAAAAAGCAAGCCATTGTCATTATGATGAACCCCTTTCTCGTTGTTTCAGAAACAGCAACATGGCAAAATCTAAATACTGAAAGAAGCTACTCTTTCCCATAATCACTATTCAGTACAAACTAGGTCTGTAGGCACGGCAACTTAGGAAGGCCAAGGTCTTTCTCCTCCTTATAGAGGAGCTGACCATTCAGAGAACACATGCAGGAAAGCAACTAACAACAAGGGACCACTCTGTGGTCTTCTTAAAAGAGGTGAAACAAATCAGAGCAGCACTGCTCTACATTTGAGCTAGGATTTGAAGAAATTCTTTTTGCTTTCTGTAGATTTCCTAAGCAAGCTGTCATTTTCATTTCAGTGGCAAAAGGGTGAAAATATTTGGTGTGGACATTAATTCAAAGTCTAATAAAGCATCTTCTTACATACTATAGAGATACAATATCAACTATTTTATGTTGGCAGAAAGATTCCGAATACATCTATATGAGAAATAAGAGATTGAAAAAATACATATTTTTTTAAATCATGTTTACCATTCCTTAAGAATGAGACCATGAGATGACATAACAAAAATCTTAATCAACCCAAATTTTACTCAACAGTGTAAATATCCAAGTGCATAGCAAGTATAAACTACTTCTTACATTAGGTTTTTTTCCACTGCCTTACACCTATGATTCCTTGTGACTAACACAGACAAACGTCTTCTTTTCTTTGTAACAAAATCATGCTGAAAAGACACTAAGATTGCCTTTAAATGTTATGCCATCTTCCTTCTGGAGTTTCAAAACAGCAGTAAAAAAACAAAGCTGACAAAGCCTGGTATCAGCTGTCCTGTAAGAGCAAATACAGTACTCCTATATTTAAACTAAAAAATAAAACATTAGAACTATTTATGTGGAAACCATGTGTTGGAAGGAATCCTTCAATACTTCATATGATGTAAAATTGCTCCAAATACTGTAGAGTAGTGTAACTCTCATGTAAGCTTTGTGACAGAATTATTCCTACAAGATACTAAGGAAAATATGCAAAGGATGGGGAAACGAGAAGTTATCCCAATATAAATGCTTATGCAAAACTATTCTTCGGTGATGTGCCAGAGTGCTATAACATCCTTTGCTTACTGATTAATTCCTCTGAGGTTCTGTGTGTTTGTGTGTGTATACGTATAGAGATACAGATATGTATCTATCTGACAGCCATGCTTTAGAAAGCTGCTTGGTTTTCAGGGCAGTTCTGCATGCAAATTTTGATGCAGACTTAAAAATTAAAAGCATTTCTTTTCTCTGCTTAGCCTGTTGTAAAGTGACATTCCCTGGTAAAAATTTTTAAAGAATATTATCAGATGACCTTGAATTCCTTCAACTGTCTGCTCCTTTGGCTCTTCTACTTGAAGCTGAGAACTCAGAACAGGCAGTCTGTTTTGCACATGAATTACTTCTAACTGAGATTCTTCTGGGCTAATTCGAGTTCTTGGTGCAACCGGAACAGTCTGTTTCTGTGGAACTTTAAATAAACAAACAATGGCAAATCATTTACATACTACTCAATCACACAACAGTACTGTTTTTACATATGGTGCTAAAATAACTAATAAATTCCTACACACGCGTGCACACACGCGCAAAATCCCAAGCATCTGTATCCACAAAAAGCAACTTTAGCTACCTGTAAAATCCTTAGTGTGCAAGCACATTAGTGCATGTGCACAGAGCACACTGTGAGTACCACCTCAGAACACCTACCTACTTGTAAGACAAAACAACAAGAGAAGGATTAGAAAGACATCAGCAAAGTACTTGTTCATCCACTTCTATATATAATAATGTGGTACTTTCTAACAGTTTTGAAATCACATTTCATCCTACCTTTCATATAAACAAACATGGATTATCAATGTGTCTCTTCATATGATGCCAGCTACCCTATGCTAAGGTGTCTGCAAATAGATCATAAAACTTAAAGACAGCAGAATCACAAAATCCTTTAGGTTGGAAAAGACCCTTAAGATCACCAAGTGCAACATAAACCTAGTCTGCCACTGCCAATGCACCACTAAACCATGTCCCTAAGTGGGAAGATCTCTGGTAAATACCTCCAGGGTTGGTGACTCTACTACTTCCCGAGGCAGTCAATTCTGGTGCCTTACAACTCTTTCCGTGAAAAAGACTTTCCTAATATCCAATCTAAACCTTCCTTGGCACAACTTCAGGCCATTTCCCCTTGTCCTATCACTTGTTACTTGGGAAAAGAGATCGACCCCCCACCTCACTACAACCTCCTTTCAGGTAGATCTAAGCCTTTCAGGTAGTTGTAGCGTGGAGTTTGAAGGCAGCAGAGTGAAAGGTTGACTTCTTACTTGGCTTCTGCCAAGGCCGCCAGAACTGGTTGCGAAAAGCTAAGCATACTCTTCCCTTGGCTGAATATCAGATCAGCTCAACTTCTGACACAAATAACTAAAAGGTACTGCTCAGTATGAGATTATTTATGAACTTACTGTTTTAACTATATGTTTTTAATTGGCTTACTTCCATATTCCATTCAAAATACTTAGAAAAATATGTGACATATTACTTCTGAAGTGGAAGAACCTGCATGTTACTTCAGATAAAATTCACAAATCACCTCAGTATTAAATGACTAAGTGGTGCTTTTTGGTCTCTCCACTGAAATATTTTCATGTTGACAAGTCAAACTACAAGATCACCACTATTAACAAAATTAAGTTTTAAATAATTTAAAATTTTCTGGCTACATCCCATTTGCTGCTGTATTGCTGTGTACACAGGAAAGAGCTTTCTGCATCGCCTCAAAATACCATTTGTTACAGTTAGCTGGCAGAATTTGAAAAAGAGTAGGCAAGACATTGTGGAAAGCTCTGTCTTGCTTCAGACAGTATAAAAGTCATGGTTTAGGTAGTTTAGTGAATGCTCCTTCCCTGGCAAGGTGCAATGCTTCCTGCTGGCAATCCTAAGTGACACAACGAAATGAAAGCACACAAGACAACAGCTGGATTTGTCCTTCTTGAGCACAAGTCTATCCAGGCTCAGAGAGCTGAATGGCTACACAGAGACAACTGCTCAGTTGTTGTGTCAACTGCAACTCAAAGCCTAAAATCACTGGACTGGAATTGCCACTTTGCTGTCAAAGGACAACATACCCTGATAAACATCAGTCACTTGTTCCTTGTTAGTTTGCACTTCTATTACATAGATCCAGTACATTTGCATTTTTTTGTTATTTGGCATCTTTCTCCTCTAATCTCAGAAGAAAGGAGCAGAGTGCAGGAAGGGACAAAAGATAAAGTAAACAGCTCAAACCACCTGCCTAATTCTGATGATTCTGATGACTTTCCTCTTGGCAACTACTCTGGCACTTCCATTTTGTAACTATGCACTTTACAGAGTTACTATCCTGATTAATACTTTTTAAATAACTCTTTCCTCCCTCGTTTATGCTTTCCTAATTCATCACTGAAGATGAATGTAATGTTCACAGGACATGGTAAATCCCTCACATCTATCACTGATGTGTCATTCAGCATTCTGTCATCTCTAAGCGCTATCTTTAGCTTCGATTTATACAGTAGAGCTTGGAAGTATTATATCTTAGCACAAAGAAAAAAAAGGTAATTACCAGTGGAATAATTGGTTGTTTTTGTAACTGATTCCTGTGCTTCAGAGATTGCTTTCAGTATTAAATTCTTATTGGCCTGTTTTGAAGGTGGCAATGAAGGTCTAAAGGAAATAAAAAAAATAATTAATTGTACATGAATTGCACAGTAACCATATCCATGTATTTTAACAGGTTAACATCACTGATAGAAATGAAAATTTAAAAATATTTCATCCAAATCTGTTCTCAGTTTGTTAATCTATTCTCTGAGGGGATGGGTTTCCACAAAATGCTTTCAAGAATGGAAGTCCAGATGTGTGATTTCATGTCACAGCTTAAGCTGTTGTCAAATCATGCCGCATCTGAAAGGTACACGTTCTGCCATTCATTTCCTCCCACCTCTGCCCATCATCACACATCTGTTGCTATGTTTGTGATGGCACCAATAATTATGCCCTGATAAGTAAGGTCCAGCTGAAAAATGAGTCTATCAAAAACATATTTGCTGTAAAAAAAGGCTTTCTGCTTGTCTTTAACATCAACAATAAAGAAGTTTAAATCAGATATATGTGCTGTGGCACTGAAGTTAAATTCAAGACAGTGTATCAGCTTAAAACAAACCTTACATAGACTAGCACTGTAGGTCAGTAGAACCATCTCTTCTCTATTTTAAGCATTCTTTCTCTATTGTTGAAAATCAGATAAAAACGACTGATGTACTTTGACAGCTGAGACAGAAATAGGGAGCAGAAAAAAAGGAAAAATCTCTCAAATCTGTCTGAAAAGTAATAATCACCTTAAAAAACAAGTGATAACTATTCCTGAAATAAAATCAAAGCAATCAAAACTCTTGAAAAATTATTTTGCCACAATAAATACCTGGTCTGAAACATGGCAACATAATGTTCTTTTGCCAATCAACTTTACACAAATAATGTAAAAATTCAGACTCCATTGCAGCTTACGTGCAATAAAAAAAGCAGGTCACAAAATCAGAGGCAAAAGGGTGGTAGAAACAAGCATCTCACCCCCAGAGTTGTGAGATGGTACAAAAAAAATATTAAACTGGTTTACTGAATTTTATCTGTCAATTTTCTAAAGTGCAAACAGGTTTCCCCCACTTCCACTTTCCAAGTTGTGTTCATTAAATTCATTCTTGAAACCCCACAAAATCACTGAGATCTGAAGTACCTCCTTTCTGGCTTTGCAGGCACAGACACGCTGCTGGAGATGCTTCCTGTTCGCAATCCATATTCTTCCTCTTCCTCCTCATCTTCCCCTTCATTACAGAACTTCTTCACTTTCACTACCGAGCTCACAACAGGCAACCGTCTCTTCCTGGAGCTTTCTTCCTACAACAACCAGAGCAGCCAAAGCAGTTCGTTCAGCATAAACAATGCATCAATAAACCAGCAAAGAAAACACTGCAATTGTACCCACAGCCAGGAGATGGAGATCTTCCATTACAGTCACACGAGTCTAGGACTAGGTGCTGTCTGCAAATACAAGTAACTGCACTGGATAATATGAAAATCAGACATGTTTACACAAACATCTCATTGAAAATGTAACTGTAAATAACATTTAAGAAAAAGGGAAGAAAAAAGTCTCTCAAGTACAGACAAATTATCCAACACCTACAGAAAATCAAGGTTTTCCAAAGAAATTCATACTACCCTTCAAGATGAACCTGTTGGAAGTCTGAGGGAGAGAAGTGGAATCAGTATAAATTACTTTCTCCTCAAGCCTAATTTCAGAAAAGTGTAAGGATTCATTTCTAGCGAGTTGACATATTCCAAAGGATGCTAATTGCTAAACAGTCAGAATGGTCCAATTTCAGCACTGCAAGGTCCCCATTCTGTCTCTTCTGGACATTATTAATAGAATAGTAATAGAAGAAAAATATCACAAAGACCTTTTTCTAACATTTCCAAGGAGAGATGTGACTGTCATTTATCAATGACTTATGTACAAGCCTAAGCAAATCACTATATTCTCATTTTCACTTCCTCATTTTTAAAAACAAAGACAGCTTCTACCCTCTATCTTGTAGAGGATTCCAGATTTCCAAATAAAATTCATTGTCCTTTATACAGAACCAAGTAAGATAGAGCAAAGACACATAACTGTGTAAGAAGCAATAAACACAGAGGCACTTGCAAATACAAGGTATGTAAAATACGTGCTTCATTACAGCAGTAGCAGCCATAACAATCTTCATACCCCTCACAAGAGGCTCTTAACTTGTTCATATGGATAGTCTTAAAACTATCAGGTTGGATTATCACCCTGCCAGGCTTAGCTTGGCCTCCAAAGCACATAGTTTATCCTTGTCCAATATCCAACCCAAAGAATTCTTAATTGACATTGTTCCAAATAGTATAATAATCCTAAAAACTAAGGTATCTGGGGATTAGAGGTTAATTAATAGCATCCCAAAAATCCTGATTTTCAGAATTCTGTAAAGCTGGGGCTATACATAGCACTGAGGAAAGATCATGCTGTTTCAATGATCTAAAGATCAGAATTATTATTTCTAATTCATCACATGCAACTTAACAACATGCTGGCCCGTCAGTCCAACTAAGTATGGCATGAAGTTGTACACGGTAATTAACTCTGAGATGCAGCAAGCTATCAGGTGACGATGTCAAACTATGAAATCTGGTTTTATCAGTGGACCCAAAGAATGAAATCTCAACTCTACTGGTACCAGTGACAGAAGTCTTTTGACTTCTTTGAAGCGAAGATTTTCCTTGAAGCGTATATAGTAATTTAGGTTTCTGGCAGGAATAAACTTGTTACAGTTTAGATCATACTAACCTCACCGCCTACTTTATCTGCAGTGAGTTTGGAGGTGGGTCTGTGCCCTTCCGCTAAGCTTCCAAATGCTTCGGGATTGCACAGCTGGCCTGTTTCCAAAGACCTGCAGCTTTGTGCGTCCAACAGCCTGCTCCCTTGCAAGCTGCCCTGCTGTGACAGTCTGGGCACCTGTGCATTGCCTTCTGCACTCCTGATGGCTGGTGGTCGGTAGATCTCCGTGGAGGGACGAGAAGAACCATAAGTTACAGTTACAATAGGCTTCTTCCGTGACAAAGGATTCTCCTGTACAAAGTTTAGGTCTTCATCAATTAGATCATCTGGTTCAGGTTTAATGTCAATTACAGCTTCAGAAGGTGACAGTTCCCTCAAAGGCTTGAATGTAGACGTTAAGTGGGATGCAGAGCCATCTTCACAGGACTGTCTGATAAAATAAAAAATTGCCAACTATTATCTGCAAGTCAAGTCCTGGAAAATGAGAACCATCTTTTAATTAAATCCAGCAGGGAAGAATCATTAAGGTATAATTGTTTATACAAATCTAACACACTAATCAATATTTTTAGTTTGGTTAATTAATTTAAGCCCATCTGTTGCTTAAAGAACTGAATTCTGATTTAATGTTTTCCTCCAACAAATTGCAGCAACGCTTTACTCTTCAGAACTGCTTCGATCTTTCCAAGTGTCTGTACTCCTCAGAATGGCTACTACACTCACACAACTACTGAGGTCTGACTGAGTGTTAGTAAGTAACCAGCAGCCTTACCGTGAAGCAGCGTTCCTCTGCTCCTGAGAGCTCGTTGTAACTCTTGAGTCATTTCTTTCAGTCCGAGTGCTGGAAACTGTAAGAGGTGGCAAGATATCCTCACGCCTCCTGTCATCACTCACGCAGGAAGTGCTTTTGCTGGAAGGCAGGTTGCTCTCAAAGATACTGGATTCTGAAGATTTTACACTAGTTGGCTCTGTGGAGACAGGTACCTTTAATTTTTACATTTAAGTACAAGCAATACAGATTTTGTAATAAAAGTAGCTAAGAAACTGCAAACAAGACGTTCCACAGACCTGAAAATATAACAAGCTGAAAATGTCAGCAAGAAACACAGAGAAATAAATTCTGGACTCAAAAAGAAATTCCTTACCTCAAAATAAAAAACAATTTTCTAAAAAGTCTGGACCCAAAAGACCATATAAATCAAAAATTACAAAACAGCCAAGATTTTTCTGAAACTCATTAAACATGCAACACTCATCATCATCATCATCATCATGGCTGGGCTTCGCGAATGAAGATTTGAGAAGGGCTCTACCCACGCTTGCTGCAAGCGCACTGATGGCTAAAAAGGCCAATGCAAGATAGACAAGTCCGGTTGCAGAAGGTACAGCAGAAAGACTCCCCAGGTGATATCGATGAGATGCGATTCCTTCTGCATTGTCTTTTCTCCTCGAGAGTGATCCTGCGTGTGTTCTCAAAAGCAGCAGCAGCGTTATAGATGGTGTGTCTCCAGGCCTCCCGACTGGAGGCCAGAGTAGACCAATGGTGGTGATCAGTATGGCCAAGGCTGAGGGATTGTTTCAGGCAGTCCTTGTATCTCCTCTTCGGGCCTCCTCTCTTGCGGTAGTCAGTGGCAAGTTCCCCATAGAGCACAATCTATACACAAAAGATAAAACTACCTTCACTCAACATTAATTTTCTTACTTACCAGTAGTCACAGATCGCAGCTTATCCAAAACCCCATGGAGCCTGAAATAGATAGCAGACAGGGAAGGAAGAAAAAAAGGAGAAATAAGGAATTTTGTATTACATTCAGAATAATCATCTTTCAGAAACCAACTGCTCTTCCCCTCCATAACAAGCACCACATTTATCTAAGACTACACTTTCCATCAAGCAAGGTAGGGAGGACTGAAGTATCTTGCTTACAGTGTGTCTTACACATGCAAGTAGAGTATTCATCACGTCATCTACTCTTGGTATTTAGTTGGTTTACACAATCAAAGCCAGTACTTTCCACCTTTCACTACAATCAGTGAAGTATCAAAAGGAGTGATTCAAAAAACTTGTTAGAAGCCTAAAGCATGGCCTAAAATTTTACTTTGTATACAAAACTTTATTTACACAGCAGAGTTAAATGTAATTGAAGTATAAACCCAAAGAATACACAACTCATATCACTTAATATTCTCAGGATTCTTCCAGCATGCTTTGATTATAGCAACAATATTCTCTGAGACATGCTGGTAAGTAAAAGCATTTTAGTGAGGTGTCAAATTTGCCATTTGCCTGTGAAAAAGGCACCAAGCTGAAGTAATACAGAAAATACAGAATATCAGAAGGCTATAAAATAATAAGGCTGCTTAAAAATAAACCTACATTACAGCAAGAAGAAAGAAAAAAAAAATCCCAACACTTAAATGCATATTTTACTTGGAATTCAAAGTTGATCACAGGCATGTCCGTAATTTAGACTGAGTATTAGAAAGTAGCTCAAGAACAAAAACACATTGAAAACTGGGAGAAGTAAGATAACATGCGAATATAAGGAAGGCTTACACTCATGCTCCTTGTGAGTTTTCACTAGGACACTCATCAGCTGAGCTCTGGTGATGCCTATCACTTTTCACACCAACCTCAGGACAACTGTGACCCAACACTTGATTCAGAGTAAGAAGTTGTGGCCAACCAACAGGATTTTTTTAACTTTTTGTTAATGTTTATGGTTTCATAACACCCAACTTCTAAAATGCTTCCCCTCTGCTGTTTTATAACAAAAGCTCACAGGAACTGATCACATAGAAGAAATACTGGAAGTGATTGTAACCTGTCAGGATGAAAATTTCAAAGGGAATAGACTGAAAAAGCAGGGAAGAAAAAGTAGTATTTCATCTATACAAAAGAAAATTGTGTTCCTTAAAGCTGTATTAGGTAGGAGACTCAAATGATTAACTTGAAAAAATATGCATCTCTGAAAGCAACAAAAATCTCTAATGTCAAATGTCTGTTTGGATCCTCTGAAACATGAAGTTAATGACAGGTTTATACTGTAAACCAAATCCAGTATTAGAAATTCCATGAGAAATATAATGGCTAAGGTTGTCATGCAACAAAGGATAAATGAACCTACACTGTCAGGAGAGTAAGTTGAACTGTTGCTAACTTGTCCTGCTCACAGTAATTCTGTGGTTCTACTTTTGATTTGTAGAGTTGGGTGGTGGTAATAAATAAATAGCCTGAGAGGTGGGAATACCTAAGCATTTGGTGCTAAGCCTTGTCAAAGACAGTACACAGAATTAGATCCACAGCTCATCTGTCCTGATATAGTAATTCCCATGTACAACAGCAATCTGGAGCACTATTAACATAAAAGTAAACAAGTTTGTCTTTTACATCCAACTACACTGAATAACACTCCCATGCTATGAGAGTGGGTTTCGCAGGAATAAATCTTTTTTTAAATCAACATTACAGCCCTTGCTAACCTGAGCACTTCATTCACAAATCTGACTGGATTATAAGCAAACAAAGAATGTAAGTCCTTCAATTCCTTGCCATTTAATTATCACCTCAATAGCCTAACTTTTGACGGGCTAAGACTTAGACCTACAAAGTGTAAGTTTTGATTAATGCAAATTACATCATGTGAAGATAAGTAACTTCTTTAGTTGTCAGGTTTCACTTCTAGAAAACACTCCTGACTACTAAAGAAGTGCAACAAGTAGCTTGCAAACATACCAGACAGTAAACCTGACAGTATTGTTCCCAAGGAAAAGGGAAAGGTCTTCTGTCATCTGCTCTTGACTCTTCTTATTGGCCACCATAACCATAATATAATCAGGGAGCTCTTCATCTAATAGAAAGAGAAATAAGTTGTTTTGAAGTATAACAAATCACAGAAGAGATAGCAAACATTTTTAAACATGTAACCAGATTTTTTTCCCAGTTCTACTACAAAGACTCGACTCTGAGGGAAAAGGACTAGGTAAGCAAATTAACAAGACTTCCATTTCCTCTGAGGGTCAATACAAGTCTCATCTAAAAGTGAGGAATAAAAGATCACGAACTTCACAAGTGCATAAGCTGAAGATCAAAGTATTTAAAAGGTGAGTAAATAGAACAGAAAAAAGAACAAAATAAAAAAGAGTCACTGTGCTGCCTATATCCTTTTACTTGAATACTAAAAACACCTACAATTTTTATCACTTCAAACATCACCAAATATAGCACATTATCCTTGCCAAATTTCCTCTAGTTACAAAAACCAAACAAATAAATATCCACTTCTGATATGTACATTAAACAAACTAAAATAGTATTAACTTACAGATTCTCTACCTACAAAAATAGAACAAACCCAAACCCCAGCAACCTTGAGAGTGAATCTGCAACCCCCTAACATATGCAATTTTATACACAGTAAGAAATCCATTGCCTTGCTGGACTGCTCATCCAGGGTACAACTACCCAACATAATGGGTAGGAGGGTGCTTAGAATCCAACATTAATATATGAAGGGTTTGGGGAGTTTGCTATTTGGCTTTTTACTTTGGCCTAGCTCTGGGCTCTGCTCAAGGCCTGACTAGTGCAATTGCTGCTCAAAGGCATTAGGTGTGCTTCCTGAGCACGGACATCAATTCAGTTTATCAAACATCTCATGCCCTCCAATACCACATCCTTGACATGAACGTAACAATAGTGAGAGATGACAGTTGGAAAATGCACTTCAAATTGTGAGTTTGAACTAAGGCACCAAGAGAGCTGTACTTATTTCATCAAGTTAAACCAGCACACAAGACTAAAAAGACCTAAAAAATGAAAAATAGAAATCAAAACCCAAATGAAGGAACTGCCTTTCTTCTATGTCTATGTAAATAATTCATGTCTACCCTAGACTACAGAAATAACATTCATACATTGCACCTGCATGCCACTGCTACTTGTCCCAACATAACAGATTCCTAGCTTAAACCCTATCTTCTTTTTAGTGTTTCTGGGAGGGCTTGTTTTTATTGTTGCTGCTTTGGGTTTGGTGGTTTTTTTAATGCAAACTACAAGTTGTACAAGATGGATTAATGCACAGACCTAAGAACTCAAATGAATTTTATTTATTGGCTAAGCTAATTTTAAACCTGATAAGTCTTCAGGTGATTCAACATACAATAAAGTTTCAACATGTCTTGTTGTAGAACACTTTTCAAAAGAAAAGAACTAGCAGTTACAGAAAGAAACAAAAGCATGGTTCTTCCACAGAGGCTACAATGAGGGAGAACTAATTTTTACCAGTTAATTAAAAGAAGAAATGGAGAGTTTTTGAAAAAACATTACTTGAAAAGCTGTCCAAAATACTACAGTAAAGAAAAAAAAAGTGAAAAGTTACATAAATTTGGAAACAGTGGTTTAAAAACAAAAAAAGAGGCCAAAACAAATCAGACTTGGTAATACAGAATACAAAGTTATTTAAAGAAGTCCATAAGCTGACTGAGAAAAAACTGCAAACATTGAATGCTGATCCTGGGAATATAGGAAACCTGCCCTCTGAATACAGGAAACAGAAGGAAAACAAGAAAGAATAATCAGTCATAGTTGAAATCAAAGATTGCTGGTATTTTAAGAGTATCTTACTATTGGAGATAAGAAAGATTTTTTTCCAGAGATGCACGAGAAAGCAAAGAATCCAGGACTAAGAAACTGAAACACGGAATTACAGTAAAAAACCCCAAACCAACAACAAAAAATGAGTTTCTGAAAAAGACAAACTTTGAGATAGTGGAAAAAAAAAAAGGACAACTTTACAATGAAAAATTCTAAACGCAGTTCCTTAGCACCAGCTGAGCCCTGAATGTCAGCTTGCAGGTAACCCCCTTCTATAGAGTCAATACATTTTTCCATAAATGCAATCCCCCCGCTGAAATAGGAAAGATCAATTCAGGATCAAACTACAAACTTTGAACTTGGCCCTGCAACTCACGGGACCTCAAAACTATGCTCTCAATTTCTTTCTTTCATTTGAAATCCAAGAAGTATCAGAGACAACAACAAAGCAGTTACAGAACTACAGTGTTCTGTTTCCAACAGAACACTGTGTTAAGTTACCAACTTTTACTGCTGCACAAAACAGCTGCTCTGAAGTGCAATATCCATCTAATCCTGGATTCAGAAAAAACAAATGCACAAGAAAACCACAGACATTCACACTGCTCACCTCTCTCCTCACAAGCCTGCCTCTAAGACCCAGATAGATGTATTTCATCCACATTAGTTCAACATAGCTCTTAGTTGTCCCCTTAACAGTCGAGCTTTTTACATTTTGAAGATTTGTCCCACATGATGAGGCCTTTTCATTTCCTAAAACAGTCAATCTTTGCACCTCTCCTAATTTTGATAAATGTCTCACCCCAAATTCAAGAGGCTGTTAAAAAAGGTGCCTAAGAAAGACTGACTGTCTCAGAGTGGTCAACGCTAACTGCTGCTATATTTGCACAGGTCTTGCTTTATATAATGTTTCACCTAGTGCTTTCAAGAAATTTCCTTAAATGCTCACAGCATCATAGTTTGTTTTTCTTTCAAAACCCTTGCCACCATTTCTTCTTTAAAGGGGAGATTGTTGGACTGACTTCTTAGTTAATTTCCTTTTACTTCTTCATATATTGATATTCATGTACTGCTTCTCCTATGCTTAGACTACGCATGTTTTGTGAAGTAAGTCAGTTTGTTTCATACTACTCCAGCACTTCAGATAACTCTTCTCATGCTTAAGGTTTCTGTATGCAGTAACAGAAGTAATAATAAGTTTCCATTAACTATCTGTTTTTTTCCTATGTAACTACAATGACCCGGAGAAGATTGCTAAACACATGACAAAACTTACCAACATAAGCCCCAAGCTCCTGCAACTTTCCTTTTATAGCACCCTAAAAAATAATGAAATAGCATTTAAGGGATGGATCAACAAAGTATTTCTAACTGCAATGTGGTGGGAGACTTAGTAAAGTTTTTCTTATTAATTGTTTGAACACATTGGTTTAACATGTTAATTTTTCCTATTCTCCCCTGCTCATGGTAGACACATTATAAGTGCGAGGGACTGACAGCAGAATAATGGGAACTTCCAAGAATCTCACACTCGCTACCATATTTCCTACACCAGTTCCTGGTGCTACCAGACAGCCTCCAAGCCCCTGCTAATCTTTTTCAAGCAGAGACCATCGGGACTGGTAAGGTGCAAAGAAAACGGATCCCAGACGGTTTGACAAAAGGTCACTCCCGGCTCAGCAAGGAAACGGAAACCTGCCAGGCTTTCCAAACTCAACTGCCGAGCGGGAGCAGCTCCAGGCCCGCCGGTGCCGGGGCTCGCACCGGCCGAGCGGTGCCAATGCCGGGCAGCGCCGGGCCTGGCCGGGCGGGCTCTGCAGGGCGAGACCCGCAGCTCTGGGCACAGACAGCACCTGGCAGCTGCCCGCCGGGGTACGGGCGGGCCCCGCTCTGCTTCCCAGAAAAAGGACTGTCCTGCTCCCGCCCCTCCCCGGGAGCCCCGAGGGCCGCTCGCCGCCCGGCGCCTCAGTCCCCGGTCGGGCCTGCCCCACAAGCGGGGCCGGGCTGCTGAGGGGGCGGCCCGGCCGGCTCTGTCTCACCCGGATCTTGCGGCTGATCTCGGTGCCGATCTCCATGGTGTCTCCGTGCCCCCCCCCCGCTCCCGATCCCGCTCCCGCTCCCCCGGGGCCGCTCCCGTCGCCCCCGCGCGGGTACCGAGCGCCGCGCGAGCAGCGCGCGGCCTCCGCCGGCGGCGCCCCCTGGCGGGCGGAGGCGGCCCCGGCCCGGCGCTGCTGGACATGCGGGAGCCGGCCTGGAGCAACGGGAATAAAGGAATCTGTCCCTCTGCTGGGCTTCCAAACTGCCGCGTGCCGTGGGCTGCTCCTCGTTGCCAGAGGGACACACTCACCGTTTGTAAAGTTGCCTCTGTTTCTTCGTTCCAGGTTCTTTTAAGGCCCTGCCACGTGGCTTAGGGTAAGCGAATGCCCTTACACCAACTACAAGGTTATTTTAATGTTAATGCTCTCTCTTACGGACCACACAAATTGAAGCTTTCAATGGTTATTTGCTAAAAACCAAATAAATGATGGTATAGCACTACACACAGTATCCAAGTAACTGTTACTGTCCCACTACAGCTATATAATAAAAGGATTTTAGCACTGAATTTTAATTTTGTGATCCCACAGTAGATTGATAAGCCTTAAAACAACATGGGGTTTTTTTTCCTAAGAAAAAGGTTGCCAAGTGTCCATCAAAGCTGCTGTATCATCCCCCTTTCTTGGCAGGGCAAGAGCAAAAAAATATAACAAAAGGCTCGTGGGTCAAGGACAGGAGAGATCACTCAACAATTACTGTCACAGACAAAATAGACTTAGGGAAATTAGTTTAATTTATTAACAATCAAATCAGTGTAGGATAATAAGAAATAAACCCAAATCTTAAAATACCTTCCCCACACCCCTTCCTTCTTCCAGGGCTTAACGTTACTCCCGGTTCTCTACCTCCTTCACCCAGCAGCACAGGAAAACAGGAATGGGTGTTAATGGTCAGTTCATCACCTGTTGTCTCTGACACTCTTCACTCCTCAGGGGGAAGAATACTTCCTCTGCTCCCACGAGAAACAGTCTTCCACAAATTGTTCCCACAGGCTGCAGTTCACGAACTGTCCCAGCGTGGATCCCTTCCATGGGATGCAGTTCTTCAGGAACAGGCTGCTCCAGTGTGGGCCCCCCATGGAGTCACAAGTCCTGGCAGCAAAACTCCTCCAGCATGGCCTCCTCTCTTCATGGGGCCACAGATCCTGCCAGGAGCCTGCTCTGCCACGGGCTTCCTTCAGTTTCACAGCTTCCAGGCAACCATGTGTGATCAGCGTGGGCTGCAGGTAGATCTGTGCACCACTATAGGCCTCCGTGGGCTGCAGGGGCACAGCTGCCTCACCACGATCTGCACCCCAGGCTGCAGGGGAATCTCTGCTCCAGCACCTGGAGAACCTCTCCCTCCTCCCTTTTCACTGACCTTTGTGTCTGCAGAGCTGTTCTCACATATTCTCACTCCTCTGGCTACAATTTGCTTCTGCCCCATAACATTTCTTCCCTTCTTAAACACGTCATCCCAGAAGTGCTACCACTGTAGCTGATGGGCTCAGCCTTGGCCAGTGGTCGGTCTATCTTGGAGCCATCCAGCATTTGCTCGGTCAGACATGGTGGAAGTTTCTGACAGCTTCTCACACAAGTTACCCCTGTAGCTCCTCCACTACCAAAACCTGGCGACACAAACCCAACACAAATATCAGCTGGTCTTACTGCTACAAGGGAGGAGTTGCAGAGGGAGGAAGAACTATGTGGAGAAAAGGTACAGGGTAAGGATAGAAGAAAGCAAAAAAGAAGTTATGTTTGAGGCAAACCATTTATCTTTTGCACCAGTGTCCCAGCTTCACTTCAGCTGATCTAGTGAGTAGTAACATTATAGAAAGCCCAGCCTACAGATAAAGGATCTTTTACAAGTAATGCCACTGGTTAAAATAAACTCCAGGCATTGTAGTTAACAGCTGTGCTAATCTCTTTCTGCATCACCGCTCCTGATTTAAACCAAATATCATACAAAGATAGCTTAGACTAATTATTGCTAATGATCTGAGCTGTTTGCCTGACTGTAGTTATAACACTTTGGTGTTACAGTGAGATGGAACTAGTAACAGATTAGTATTATTACACGATTTTAACCTTTAAGAGACACTTTATGCTCTTAAGAAAGTATTATTGGAGCAAGAAAAATAATTATTGCAGTGCAGAAACAAGAATTAAGTTTATTTCATAACTAAGGGATTTACTTTAGAAAGAAATACTGTGTTAAAAAAAAGTTTTCTTTGCAAATAACAAAGGAGCTCATTGCTTCAAGTTCAACACTGTATTCTGTGCAGGAAAACTGCCTGTTTTTCTAACAGGAAAATTCTATAACCCTAATTAGTTACCTAGTAGAACATGTTCAACACTTTACAGCACCTCGTAAGTAAAAATGAATCTTGCACACATGAAATTGCATGCTTCAAGTATGTAATAGACATATTGTATACTCATTTTTCTGGCACTCGATTATCTCTATTACCATAACAAATATATAAGGATGCACAAAGTCCCAGCTATCTCTTGTTTTTCACAAATAAGAAATGGAATGATGAAAAAGCAAGGAGGCTTCAGACACAGAGCCAAACATGCAAGTGATGAATAAAATGAATTTGTCCAGAGAACAGCTTTGCATCACATGTAGAATCAGAAGTATTCTGACTTTTCAGTTCATGAAGCCACTATTTTGCATGGGGTAAATCAAGATCTTTTTCCACATGACTTCTTCATTGTTTCAGCATTGTGGGAAAGCCCCTATAACTAGCAGTTTCCGGATTGTCCTGCTTGTGTTTTTATTGTGAATGGGTAACTCTCCACTAGGCTGAGGAGTGTACACATGCATACCACTTTTCTGCCTCGAGGGTGGCCGATTCTGCTTCCTTGTTGGCTCACTTCCAACTTTCTGTTTACATCAAGGCAAAGACCTGATGCTGGAGAGAGCTTCTAGAATCAAAATAAGGTGAATATTTGCATCAACCTTCACCCTGTTGGTTGATACACTCAACTGCAATCAGATATTTGGACCAAGATGAAAAAAAAAAAAAAGCTCAACAAAAACCTGCTCCAGAAGGGACAATGCCAATAGGAACAAAATAGATTTATCCCTGTTCCATTATGAGAAGGCCTTATCCAACCTAAGGGGCAGAAACTTTCCCTTGTCCTCATAGAACAAGGGTTGCAGCATTCAGCAGTAGGATATTAATCATTTCCTCACATAAACTTCAACAAGAGAGTAAAGAGTGCAGCAAAAATGTAGTCAACATCCATGAACGTCATGAGTGTTGACCAGAGCTTAAAGAAGGAAGCAGAAGCAGAGTATGTGGCCTGAGACAATCACTCTAAATCTTATTGATGTGTCTTTATCAAAGATCATCCCATGTTCATGGATGCCTTTGTCTCTTTGCCCCTTTTATTAGAATTGATAGTTGAAGCAAAGCAAGTAATATAGAGCTAATGAGGAAAAAAAATGAGATAGGGCTAAATGGAGAAAGGGCAGAAAAATGCAAAGTTGGAATACAATCTTGGGTTACAAAATGAAAAAAAACAGTAGAAGAAAAAAATTATTTGTGTATAAAAATGTGAGGAGCTTCTAAAGACGATGCAGGCTGTAGAGGAGTATATTGACATCCTAGCTGTCTCTTTTAAGATGAGGTATTGTCTTTAATGTAAATGCAAAGAAAGAAAATGCAGCAAGAACTAACTATGGAAAACAAGGGAAGTCTAATAAACGCAACTTCTAGGCAGGGAATCAGGCAGGAAATGGGTGTGATGAAGAATTAGAATAGGAAATGTGACAGATAAGAGAATTGAGACCTTGTTTCCAGTATGAATTGTTTAGAAATAGGAGGGGTTGCCTTTGTAACTCTGAATTTTCATGGCTTGGATTTGTCATATGCTGTATTAGAGATTTTTTTCCAGTAAGTAACCGTAGTTCTGACCTGTAGCAGACACCATTAGAAAAGGGTTGGTTAGTTCAAAGTTAGTTCAAAATTTTGGTTAGTTCGAAGTTACTTTTACTCAATATAAGATTCCCCCAAATTAGTGTTTTATGTTTTGCTT
Source organism: Empidonax traillii (assembly GCF_003031625.1). Lineage (NCBI taxonomy): Eukaryota > Metazoa > Chordata > Aves > Passeriformes > Tyrannidae > Empidonax > Empidonax traillii. The sequence continues at coordinate 505,341 of NW_020955839.1, forward strand.
ATGGACTGCTCATCATAACTGTGACTGATGTATGGAGAGGAAAAAAAGAGATATTTCTCTGATCTGAGGAAAGACAAATGTGTCTCAGAGAAATAACTCAGAAGAATTCATTATAGTACAAAATTACCTACATATTTCAGCTGAGATTAGTGTCCTCCTGAGTAACATGCTATTTGCATAGTTGACCTACAGGTTAGACCTGCTCAGACAGTAGCATGTTTGTGCACTTCACATTACCAAAACACTTTCTAGGTTTTACAGTTATGAGTCAGCATTCACATACTTTACTTTTTCCTCATCCCTGACCCATTTCAAGTTTGTATATACTTTTGCCTGGCTCACACAATGGGGAGAGCCATAATATTCCAAATAGCACGCAACAGTTGCAGATTTCACAGGCACACAAACACGCAGAGGTCTCCATATACTTGTGAGACTTGAGTGCAGCCCTTGGTACGGTTTGTATTAAACACTGTAAATATTTCTGATTTGATATGCATTTAAAGCTTGCTAAGACAGTTGTTACTAAGGGTTTCTATTGACACCTTTGGGAGTTTTAAGTCCAGACAAGGGCTGAAAGATCAGCCTCTAGTCTGCATTTTCTTGCTGTGTATCTTACCAACAGCTGAAACTTTGCAAGGGCTTTTGTTTTCAGCTGCAGATATAAATGTATGTGCTTAGGTCATTTGATAAGGCACAAACTGATTAAACCTTGAAAATATTTCCAAGCTGCGTGAAAATAAGACCACCAGAAATTTGGTAAGAGATTTGCCTTAATTGGAAAGGCTTAAAATAAATGATCATATGATTAAAAAAAGCAAGGATTGCCTGCTATTTGTTGTAACCCCTATTTCTGTAGTGCCCCTGTAGCCAGAGAAGCAGCTGTTCATTGCTGACATTCTCCCTGCCAAGCATTCCAACTCTCTGAGGTAATGGGCTACAAGCATACGGGCCTTCGCTTTAATTCTTTCAGCGTATCCTTCCGCATGGATAGAGCGAGGGGAACGCCTCCAGGAAAAGAAATTAAATGCACACACACAGAGGCACACAGGGACGGGCGATTTGAAAATATTCCTGAGAATGCAATTTGCGCTCATGCGGCACAGCGTCCCATGAAAGAGGCCGCCTGAAGAGCTGGCTGGCACAGGTTTATTTTGTTGTAATATTTTCTTCCACCCCCCAGCTCTTTACCCAGTGGAATGATATCCAGAGCAAGTTTTTTGAGACAGGAAGTGAGGAATGTTTTCACTATGAGTGATCTGAGAAGAAGGTGGGTTAGCCGAGATAGCAGCTGTTTCGGACAAGAGGAACACAGTAAGTCAGCTCCCGAGGAATACAGATGAGATGGCTCCGGGAGAAAAAGTCTTGGAGCACTGAGGGCTTTTTTCAGCTACACGTATGTGAAAGGAGACTCGGTGTCTTTGGATCGCTGTGCAAGGTAAGGGGAAAACAGCAGGCAGAGTGAAAACATAGCGGGTGAACTTCTCTGCTGTGTAGTGTAAGGCTGGGGAGTTTCAGGCATTTAGTTTTTGAAAAGTAAAGGCGGGGGACTGTGCTTCTGGAGGTAGGGGAGGTTTGAGATACGCACTTATTGCTGCTCTCTCAGTCCAAGAGTCATGTCAAAGATTAACTGGTAAAACAGGGGAAGGGTGGAGTATTCTGATTATTTTTTTTTGGCTCCCCAAATATTTCTGAAATAAATATATGTATTTCAAGCCTTTGAAATAATAGGAACCCCTTTTCACCATCATGTATTGCAGTTTTATTTTGATTGCTGTCATTCATGCAGGCTGTTTAAAAAGTCTTTATAAAGTAAAATGCTAGTAATTGAGGGAGTGGGAGGTGTAGGCAAAAGAGAAAGTGTTCAGTAATCACACATCCGTCATGGCCATGTTGCTGAAATTCTAATATAGCATTTTTGAAACTACAGGATTCTGTTAAAATATAAGTATACAAACTTTGGCCACTAACAGTATTTTTAGCTGTTGCATGAAAATTCCAGGCTTGGTAAATAAAGGCCTGTTACTGTAAAGGTCATCAGTTGGATTTGTAACTCCTGGCAGTATGTAGTTCATTTTTGCTAAAGGAGCTTGAAAACAATGCGGATGTATCTGAATTTAAAGTAAAGCAGAAGGCAAATATGAGAGTACCTAGCACTGCAGAATATTCAGCTGCTAAATAAAACCAGCACAGCTGTGTTTGCAGGAACTACACATGGCTAGCAGTAGAAGATACTGAATGATACCTCAGTGTTATTCATCAAATTTACCTTTATTCTACAATATTTCTTATAGGTCAGGAGTTTTTTTCTTTTAGTTGGTCCTTTGTGACATGGTCTGGAAATTAATTACTTGTTATAAGTGTGTTTCAGGAGTTACGAAGATTATGTCAGGCATGTACTGAGTTAAAATGAAATGATTTAGGGAAAATGCTCAGTGGAGCAATAAATCCAAACAAGGGATCTTAACCTGAAGAATGCTTCTGGCTGGCATGTTCTGAAAATTCTGCTCTAAACTTCTTCCTACACTTGCATTGTTACCTGACTGCATAGAGAAATAACTGAAAGTCTGAGACTTCCTCATGTCAGCATTAAATGGTTTGAAAATTTCACCTGTCTGATTGGCCTTTGTTTAATGATTTTTTTTTTTATTTTTTTGTTTCTTTCCATGCCCTTAGAATACTTTTTAAGGGCCTGATATGGGCACAAAAGTTTGAAAAGTCTTTCATATTCAGTGGTGCTACGTAAAACCTGAGGTTAAACAGCACCGCATTTCTGACTGCAGCTTTCAAAGAGAGAAGTGAGTTGGTTTTATTTATTGCTGTAGCACCAAAGAAAGAGCGTAACTGTGCAAAGAATGTATTGGAAAATAGGGGGTGGAAGCTTGGGGACATGGGCTGAGGTCAGTCAGCCAAAAGTTACTCTAACAGGAATAAACCCAGGGAGAGATTCTGCTGGCAGTGAGCAGGGGACTAAAAGCTTCTGTCTGTAGAGCATTCCCTGCATGCTGCTCAAGCAGGGCTGGATTTGGAGGATGAAAGTGCAGAGCAAGTAATGAAGTTAGGATTCCCTGTATATCCCTGCATTTTTCAGGGAAACCTGTTATCCGTTGTTATTTATTTTACTGCTGCACCCAAAAAAAAATTAGTTTATGTTTGGGTCAGGGTTTTTTTCTCATTCAGCTAAGATTTTAGGTGATATCTGTTGAGGACAGGGACTGTGTTGGATGGTAGAGATGCTTCCAGATTATCAGAAATACGGTCATGAAATATGCTTCTGGTCATTCTTTGGAGTAGGGTTGCAAAGATGTCATTGGGGAAAAATGCCACGCTGCCTCTTCTTTCTCCCCATTTAAGGCCTGTAGTGTCTTTCTGCCTCCCTTTCTTCTGTGCTGTGCTGCTTGCAGGGGAATAGGGAGGCTGATGCAAGGTTTTCAGCCTAAAGAGTTTGAGGTTGTGTTGGATAACATTAATTTTCTAGGTAGGTGTATAAAGGTCCAAGCGGTATGTGGTATCTGTTTGTTTATAGCTATACCTTTGAGTTTAAAAACAGGTGTGATAGGAAGACTACTTCTTCTGGTTCTCCCATTCCAAAGAAATGGATATCCTCACGTTGCTCCTGTCTGGTCATCCTGAGAATCCTCAGAAATCGAGCGCCTTTTAATAGGTGCTACTAATACATACCAACCCGAGGGGGAAGGAAAAAAAAAAAAAAAGCAGGCGGCTGTTTTCTTTCCTTTTTCAGGCGGGGTGACGCTGCCACTAGAGGTCCACGGGCAGAGAGGAGAGGAAGCAGCGTGGCTTTATCCCAGGCAGCAATGCCTGGCCCACCGGCATGGCCCACGTAGCTCTTGCAGCCCCAGGCTGGAGCAGCCTGGTCTAGTAAATGGAATCCCTGCCCATGGCAGGAGGGCTGGAAATAGATGATCTTTAAGGTCCCTTCCAACCTAAACCTTTCTGTGATTCTATGACAAATTTCTTAGGTCAGGGTTTGCGTGGTAAGCCAACACCTGAAAAAGGAGAAAGGCAAAGCTTTGGATGGAGTTGACAGGAGAGGAGACGTGAAGGTGTTTGCAAAAGGTGGGGAAATGGGTGGGCTACCTGTAACCTGGAAATGAGTATGTTTTTCAAGGAAAAAGTAGAAAATAAAGGGTTCTCAGAATTCATGTACTCTTTTGGTGAAGCAAAGCATAACTGAAGCGTCATACAGAAGTTTAGCATGAGGAATAATGGCACAGCTAGCTGTAATTCAGGGAAAATTAGAGGAATTACATTTTAATTGTCTGGTAGAAAATGGCTGAGGTGTGAGCTTTGATGCCTCCCTGCCTTTCTTTTTTTCCCCCTTAATCTTTTATGGGGCTTAGTTTTGCCTTTAATTCAGCAGCAGATAGTGGCTGCGGCTGTATGACACTCTGAAAAACAAGCCAGATTGCTGCATTTGCTGGTAGAGAAAGTGGCTTTGTTCAGTATTAGAAATACCGTAGGTAACTTGGACTTAGTAGATGTATTTCATTTACGTACCGATTCAGTTTATAGATACTTACTTAAGGTATTGCAACTACATTTGACTAAGACTCATTATTCTCTTGTGAGTTTAAAAAAAAAGAAATCAACTTGCCAAAAAACAGTGTTGTCTGTGGAAAAACCAGAAACTCTGGTACTTATTTCATTATTTGAATACATAACAGCTCTGCGTTTTGGAAAAGTAGACTGATTATTTAGATTTAGAAAAAATATACATGTTATTTTTCCCATGTTACCATTCCCCTTTCAATCAAAGTATTTCTGATTCTTGCATTTATTTGTTTTCTCTTTTGCTCCATACTAGAATTCCAGTGGATGTCTCTTCTGCTTGTTTCTTGGTGGAAAACTTACTTGTCTTTAATGGATACTGCTGCTGCGGGTTGATCTCTGGAGACTTTACAGCTTCTTACCTGTTGAGAGCAGACGACTTCCCGTCCCCTCTCAAGGTCCTGGTGGTAGTACCTCTTTAATAGTAACCATCTGTGGGGGAGAAAGAAGATGCCTCTACCTTTTGGGTTAAAATTGAAACGAACTCGACGTTACACAGTATCTAGCAAGAGCTGCTTGGTGGCTCGTATCCAGCTGCTCAACAATGAATTCGTGGAGTTCACGCTGTCAGTGGAAAGCACGGGCCAGGAAAGTCTGGAAGCAGTGGCTCAGAGGCTTGAATTGCGGGAGGTAAGTGAACTCTCAAGGCGAAAGCTTAATTTTTATCTCTGGTGAGAGATATCCTATGTGGTAAATCCTTACCATGTAGGGCAATCAGCTTATTTACTGGAGCTGCTATCCTGCGTTCCCTTGGTTTATTCATCTTCTGTTCTTTAGGGGGACTTGAATTGCTCCAACAGTTGCAAACTTAGGTTAGAGCTTAGGGAATATCCAAGGGGAGAACATGAGAAAAGTGTCAGTGCATAAGACTTAACAGTGATAAAGAAAGCGACTATTTTTTAAACCTGACAATGCTGAGAATTCTGTTTAAAAAAACCCCACAAAGCAAGAAAAAATTCTGACTAAGCCACATGGTTGAGAATTACTGCAAGACTTGAGTCAACTTTTATCTAGGGATATTAAAGACTGTTATTTGTGTGCATGTCTTTTTTTTTCTGATGGATTAGTGCTGTGAAAAGAACGTAAAGCACAAAATGTGATAAGTGTACCAATGACCAACTATTTATCATGCTTGTTGAAATACCACAAACATGTTTGCAAGCACTGTCTTGGAGCACGCATATAGGCATACAGATTGAGTTCTGGCTTCATGAGGAAACCTGGCTTGCACTAATTAAATCTGTATATATCTATTCAACCTGGCTTTTTCCCCAAAAATTGCTTACTTGATATTTTGAAGGATCCTTTTGCAACTGAAATTTACTTTTCCTTGCATTTAGTGATTATTCATATATTTCCTGTATTGAGTGATTCCCTTCTGAAATACCGACCTGCAAGAAGTTTATAGAAATCTACATAGATTACCAACATATGAATCAATGTTTTATAATGTTGAACACTGGTGGTTTGATTACAGTATTTGAATGCTCTCAGTCCTGGATGAACTGACGTTTCCCACTAGAGTCTCAAAAGGTTTAGTTCATTTTGTAGTCATTGAACTGTGGCAGCATGTGCAATTCTGGGGGGCAGGAGAGAGAAAACTAATAATAGAAGTTTAGTGTTGCTAACATTGTTCTGAAAAATATGCTTCTGTCATGTGGTCTGCCATAGAACGGTGTTTTGATTATGGGTTTCAAATACAGGATGAAAACCATGGATTTAGGTAATAAAAGTAGGAGTAATTGTGAAAACAATTAACTGATGTTTGTCTTTATAACTATGTTTGTCTTTATAACTATGATCTTTTAAAATGTTTCCTTTTTACTGTCAAGCAATGGCAACTGCTTGTAACTTTGCTCAAATACTGAGCAAATATATTTAGGACTCAATCCTGCAAACATTTATTACTCTACACAGCATGCACTATTGTAGAATCCTCAGTAGGAAATGCTGTATGTAGTCAGTTGTTTTCAGAAATACTTTTCCTTTTTTCTGTCTGGAGAATAGGATATGAATGAAATAGGTGTGAATCCATTAACCTGTAAGTGCTTGTTTTTTATGGTTGTTTTCAGTTGCAATATACGTTCTTGTAGAGTCTCCAAATACGTTTTTTAGTGTACAGTTATTTTGGAAAATGCAATTCTCTGCAACAGTGTGACTTTTTTTTTTTTTTTTTTTTTTTTTTTTTTTTTTTTTTTTTTTTTTTTTTTTTTTTTTTTAATATTTCCCTTTCTGGCAAAGGGAGAATCTAACTACTCTTGTTTGCTTAGAACACATCAGATATCATATATTTAGAATTCAGTTACTGTTGTGTGAATAGAGTTTGTTGATTTTATCTATCAACTTTCAAATGTAACTTCTAAGTCAACAGAAAATATAGAATTTTTACTGTATTTAGGTTGCAAAACACAAATGTTTTATCTTCTTGAATGATGACTGCTAGCTTTTATTGAACTAGTCACAGATCATTGGAGAGGCAGGTTTTCTTCAGCTATTCTTCATTATCTCTTTCTTTGGAGTCACTCCTAAAAATCTGTTTAAAAAAAAAGAGAGAGCAAAAGATGCAATTCCCTCAATTAAGAGCCATATATCAGACTAGGGGAGTTGACAGTACACTATTGAACTCTGAGCAGATTCCTTCAGTCATGCATTCTTGCATGGATTATTTTGGCGGGAAAATGTGTTGCAATAAAAGGGAATGGAAAATAGGGATATAAATTACTTTCCAGAGCTTGCGTTCAAAAAACGTTGTTCTGCCTTTAAACAGTCAGGTTTGCCAAGCTGATACTGGATCATTCCTGGCTGCTTGTTTGGTAGAAAGTTCTCAGAAAGAAAAATCAGTTCAGCACTTTTCTTAAAGCTGCAAAGACAACTTTAGTCCTTGATACTGTAAAATACAAAGGGTTTTCCATAAGATGTTGCGTATTTTTAGTGTACTGAGCACCCTTAAAGCATGAGTGTGAATTCAAAGTGTTAAACATGAAAGTATGAGTGTTTATTTGAATGCTGAGACTCGGTGCCATTCTGAAATCCAAGGTCGGTCTCGGATTACTGTATATGGCCTACACAGTTAGGACAGGCAGTTCCCATGCATCTTCAAACCAGTTTATTGCATGAGACACAAGGGGAATCTCTACCTTTTTTTACACATTCAGTGGTAACATTTGTGAATGCCTCTTACTCTCTGGTGTAGTCTGAAATTACTGAATTTGGACAGTGAACTCAACTGCTTATTTTTAATAGTGTGCTGTTTTTTAAGATATTTGTTTTAACAGGTATAAATCAATCATCTTGAAATTATGCTTTGTGTGGCAAAACACTATTTTTCTTTCAGTTTTCCAATTAGTACTGCTCAATTTCCAAGTTGTATACTAGTAAGGACACAGAGTTTAGGAAGTCTTATATATGTTGACAATTTTATGTTTTTACTGAATGGTAAACTTCATAGAAAAGTGAAATGAAAGCATTAAACTAAGAAGAATATCTTCTGGTATTCCCAGAATGTGACTCATCAGCAATGGGTATGTAATCCAACGCTCTTAAACTGAGGAACTGGGGAAAGAAGCCAAAGGGAACAGTAAACATAAGTTACTTATCCTTTGTAGCACAGTCTGCCTTTCATCCTGTGAGAGAACTTTAACCAAACTTGATTTATGCAAAAAGCTGTCACAGAAAACCATTCTGGAATTACAAGTTTTTAAAAACTGCTGAGAGCTCTGATTGTTCACCACCTCCTAAAGTATGTGTAACACTGCTCATCTTGCATCTAGGCTATGAGTACACAAATAAAATCCTTGAAAGTACAGAGATTTTTAAAAAAAATTGTAATATAGCTAGATATCTCTGGAGTGTTTGGCAGGAGGTGCTGTAACTGGTTTCTCTCTCTTGTTGGATTTTCTTTTTTTTCCGTTTTCTAATAACACTTCTAAACAAGAAAGAAGGGGACAGATTCTGCTCCCGTGTACAGGCAGAGTCTGACTTAACTGCAGATATGTGGTAGAGTACAAGAACCAATGGTAGAGGACTTCTGGGAAGAGTATGTGTTGTGCATATGCAAGTTCCTGTGTTTGTTTTGGACATGAATAGGAAAAGGAACCAAGGTTATCCGGATCCTGAATAATGCTTCGAAGTTCTGGAACAGTGCTTCAGAAATGCTTGAACTATGCTGTAAAGCTTTATTCTGAATTCTAAAATACCAGCTCTTTTTTTGGAGAAAACACACGCACAAAAAAGTCTTTAATTCATTGTGGTGATTTCTTTAACGTGTTTTTCAGATGAAAAGAGTTTATTTAAAATAAAACCAAGTGCAACCATAAATATTCTTGCATCTATATGTATCATTAACCATATTGACTGGCAAATAAAAGTTAGGCCAAGTATGACAGAGGGGTTACTGACATAGTTATGTTTATGCCTTTTATCAGAGTCTGACAAATTTGTAGCTGATGCTTGGAGAAATAAGAGGAGAAGCAGTGCTCATAGTTGAAGAACTGCTATGGTTGCCTCTCTGAACCAAATTTTCTTTAAAATTAGGAAAGGAGAAATTGTCGTGGAGGAATGTATATAAAAATGCAGACCTCCAGTGTGTAATCCGATTAATTTAAAAGATGCTACTTTATTGAAAAGCAAACTTGACTTCATCTAAAACATATTATAAGTGTGCTATATTTATAATGTGGGAACCAAGATAAACTGAAGTACCAAGTTACTCAAAATCACTACCTCAGTTCTTCCTTTCTCTGAACGTAAAAAGATATACATTCAGATAAAGGATTTGCAGATAAAGTCTTATTATACTGAGCAGCATGAAATTAAGGATTTTCCATGAAAGCAATAGTGGCAGTTAGGAAGCCTTGCCCTTGGTTTCTTTAGCTTCTTTATAAAGTTAGGGCAGAATTTGAATATACCAATTAATTGTACTTTTTCTCTGTTGTGTCTGTGAATCAGGTTTCAATTTTATACTAATTTTGACAGAAGACATTTCCTTTACTTCTGAAGGAAAGGCATTAATTTATTGGTTAGTATTTTTAGACTGCTTTGGAATTTAGCTTTTGTCTTTTGTAAAGCAATCAAAATTTAAGCCTCTGATGAATGGGAACATGATACTTCTCCTAATGTCAGTGCTGTGGAAGGTGTGAGTGAAAAGCAATTCTGTGAGTCCACCCTTCTCAGTGCCTTGGCAGTGGTGGGAAAAAAATAACATGATTTTTTTTTTTAAAAAAGTGTACATCTACATCTCTGTGTTATTTTGATAACTGACCTCTTTCTGAAAGAGGTTAAAATATGTGTTGGATATTGTGTTTTCTGTACACTATGAAGGTATGGCTCTTCAGCTTGTAAATTAGTCAGTTTACCTTTGCCAAATGTACTGATAAGTAGAATGTACCTTGCCTGTTAGAAGATTATTTATTCAAAGTTTTTGAAGGGTGTAAAACAGAGTGTATTGTGATTCATGCAGTGTTTTCATTCAAATGAGCTAGAATTTGTTAATTACCTTGCAAGGTATTGATTTTGTTTATTTATTTCTATCCCTGCCGTTTTGCTTTAAGCTATAGTTGGCAATTACTTTGTTTAAATAGCGTTTGTGAAACCCTTATTAGAGTAGTTAGGAGAAAATAATTGTGTGGGTGGGTGTTGGAAAAAAGATTTCCATTATGAAAAAAAAAAAATTTAAGACTGAGTTCTCTCTTTACTCATAGAGCTACCCTGCTAAATATTTTGTCCCACAGCAACGGTTGAAGTGCTTGTCAGTGCTAGAGCAACAAAAACGGTATAGGCAAAGAACCTTTAAGTGAATTGCTTCAAGATGAGAAAAAGGGAGGAATTTTTGTCAGTGCTCCTCCTATTTCTGAAAGAAGAATTGGACGTGATAGTGTGTAGAGAAGTGCAGCTTTCCACTTGGTGGCTAGTACATAACAAGACTCACGGGGCTTTTTTCTCTACCACTTCCAGAAGGTCTTGGATCTTCTACACTGGCCAGTCCAGGCTGCTCCAAATTCTTTCTCCCCTAGAGACGGGGAAGTTTTATGGAGGAGGTTCTCAGCTGTGATAAAAATGGATTTTCTGGGTAATTTTCAAGGCCTCTTGTCTCCTTCCATAGCTCTTAATTGGGCATAGGGTAAAGCTTTCCCTTGGTATCTGGCGATTGTGCAGAGTATAGAATTATTGACCCAGTTCTCCTGCATGTGGTTAGTTTGTTTAAACCATAGTACCCTGATAGCAGGAGCTGTTTTGTATCCAAGCATATAATAAAGCCAGATGTGGTGGAGTCCTTGGGTTAACTGGGATTTTATGAGTTCGGCTGCAGTGCTTGTCCTTCAACAATAATAAGTTGTTTTCAGCTCTCTTATCGGGAAAGTCTTATGACATGTTTTATTTGTGTGTGTCAGTGTAAAAGAGGAAAAGTCGGAAAATATATTTTGATTGCATTCTTCTGTAAACACTGTTATTGTTTTCTCTTTTTTAATTTCTTGCCTCACATCTTAGGATGGTGATTCCTCAGGTCACTGTACCCTTGAGGCAGGTAGGTGAATGCATTAATTAGAAGGCAATGTGTTAACCATTAGAAAACTATTCTCTTTCCCAGTCTGCTTGTATACTACAACATATTTTGTAAAATTTATAATATAGGATATGAAATTAACTGGGAAATATTTTATTAAATCCATAAGTTCAAAGTAAACTCTGAACACTGTTATGCCTCAGGGGACCTCTGAGGGTTGCATGGTCCCACCCTCTGCTCAGGAGGGCTGGCTTGGATCAGATGGTTCAGGAGTTGCCTGGCTGAGTTTACGTGCCTCCAAGGATAGAGATTTGACACCTCTTTGGGCTATCTGTTCCAGTGTTTGGCTAGTCTTGTTGTGAAATTTTTTTCCTGATCTAATTGGAATTTCCCACGTTGCAGCTTGTCCCCAGTGCTTCTCATACTTGCAGTGATTACTTACAAGAAGACTCTGGCTTTATCTTCTCTATACCCTACTCTTAGGCAATTGAACTCCAGAGTAAGATTTTACTTTAATCTCCTCTTAAGACTGATCAGCCCCACTTCTCTGACTCTCATTGTACATCATGCCAGAAGATTTAACAGAATCACCTACAGTAATGTAGTTTTGTGGCCCTTCATACCTGATGAAACTCCTCTGCTTAGCTTAGAAAATCTGGTGGACTTCAGTCATGAGGTCACTCCACGCCTACCAACTTGTGAGATGCAATACTGTGTTGGGCTTTTTGTACTTTTGTGTTCTTGATAGTTCCTGAACTTTTATGCAAAAATATTTACCATTCCTGTTGCTAGTGTCAGAAAGCAAATAGGAAGAAAATAACTGTGCAGAAATTATATGTTCTTTTTCTTTCTATTTGATTTTCTTTAGAGGGGTTGGGTCATGAATAAGTCACTAAAATAAACAAACCTCAAAGCAGTGTTAATCTTAACAGCTTAACATATTTTAAGAATTATGTCATGACATTCTTTTTAGTATTGGACGTTGTCCTGAGCTGCTAATAATAAAATGTTTTAGCAATGAATAAAAGTGGATTCTATTTTAATCAGTGCGAATATTCCAGGGTGCATAAGCTCCTCTGAAAACTCACAGGATCAAATTCTGCCCTTGAAGTAAAGTGAAAGGTTTGCATAGAAGTCAGAAGACTAGCTTTGGTCCATAGTATTTTGCTTGGCTTGGTTAAAGATATGCTGGATTCCAGAGAGTATTTTAAAACATCGAAACATTTGTCTTAGTCTGTTGTGCCAGTTACTACTCTGTTCTGTGTGTAGGCAAGAAAAAACGGTCAGTGTTTCAAAGGAACAGATCTGTATAAGTGATCATCATGCCTTAAATATTGTCTATACATTCAGTTTAAATTCAGAGTGTAAACCCAGGAGTATCTTACATCAGAGAGTTTTAACCAGTGGTGATGTTAAGAGAAGTTTGTGCTCTTTTTCTCCTCACCTTTGTTATACAGCTGTGCTTCAGTTTTAAGTATGCCAAGGCTGCAAATGAGTTATTCAAACAAGTGTTACACATTTGTTTTGCATATTTTTAGTTGGTTTCCAAACGTGTTTGTGTGATGTCCTTTATAGAAGTCTTTCAGCTGTAGCTGTTACCCTTCGCTTTCAGTCTCTGCCATGGCCGCTGCTCTTGCACAGAATGTTGTGGTTCCACATTTTAGATTGCGCTCAGCCTGAGGCTGATGTGGTTGACCTGTCCGATGATTGGGCTGGGCCAGCACAGAAGGCTTTCTTTGAGCTGTTCTTAGCAAGTGAGATCAAGTAGCTCCTGGCATATATCAACTTTAACTGTTGTTTTAATTTTTTGTTCTCTAGTTTACTTACATTCATTGCATTGATAACCCTCAGAAGTTACAGAATGTCAGCATCACAGTCTGACTTTGTCTCCTGTGACCGAGTGCGTGGTGCCAGCAGTCCTGTAATGAAAGAGAAATACAACTTTTTACGTGCGTTCTTTTCCCTACTTAGTCTGCGGGAAGGATTGAGGAGTACTCAGTCATTTGGAACATTTTATTATTTTCCACATGTGATATTGCAATAAACACAATATTTCTTTCATAATAGAGTTTCTGTGGTGCTACTGCTTGGGGTTTTTTTCCTAATATCTTATGGAATCTTGAGATACTGTCTTCACAGTATCTTTGTGGGGTGCTAGAGGTTACCCCACACACTGTGCCTAATGGTTAGTGGATTGAAGAATAGAAATAAAAGCAAATGTTCTCTAAGGTATCAGCAAACTTTGTATGCCTGGACTGAGAAATTTAGAAAATAGTGTTTATAGAATTTGTATTCAGACCCATATTCAGTGGAATATTCCTGGAAACTCAGAGTATTTATGACTTCCTAAATTTAACTCTTGGCTTTCAGAATTCATAATTGATGAGCACACAGCATCCACCTGTGAAAAATTTGGTTTGTAGGGCTTGCTTTTCAAGAGAACTCTGTTTCTGATGTGGGAGTAGTCTGGTTCTCTGTGGTGATTTTTAAACCTTCCAGCCATGAAGCTATTTTGTCTATATCAGCATTCTGCACTTCTTCCAGATATCTTCCTCTATACTGAAAAAGCTGCTTTTTTCTTGTATGAACAGTTGTAATTCAATTTATTTTCTGTATTACAGTGTGCCTTTTTATCAGAGAGTACCAGAGTTGTTTTAGAGTTTATAGAAAGAATCTTAAGGCTAAATGGACAGATTTCATCCTAAGATATTTATTTTTATCTTATGAATAGTAATTTTTCAATTACATGGTAACAGTAGTTTTAACTGAGAGGATTTTTTTTAAACACTGGGGGAAAAAACCCCAAAACACCAAAACCTTCCAACAGTCACATAGAACTGTGTCGATGCTAATTTAGAGAGAAGCAAAGAAGTATATTTTGCCAGTATGCAATGTCAAGGGAACATTAGTGTACAAAAGTGTTGGATTAAAGGTGTTGGTATTTTTACCATTTCTAGATATAATAAAATGTATGTAGCAAGGACTTGGAGAATTTCCATGTAAATGCCTAAAGACATAATTGGGAATTCGTAATACTCACATATCTCCCTCCCTCAGTTAAAACACTTCTAATTATGATATCTGGTTTTTCTATGATAATGGCATGAATAGTTTCCAGTCCATGTATGTTTGCTGGTCCAGTACTGAATGAAATAAACACTGTGGGAGCAGATTTTAATCAGTTTAAACATAATGGAGAAATTTAAATTTGAATGAATGACTGTGGAGCATGGATTTAGAACCATGTTGTGGAGCAATGGAAAAATATTCTGATCCAGACTCCTTCTTGGAGAGATCTAATCCAAGTTAGATTGTGTTGCTCAGGATGCTATCCAGTGGCATTTTGACTTTCCAGGAGTGACACCTCTCAGCCTCTTAGGGTGGTCTGTTCCAGTGCAAACTGTGTTTTGTGTTTGGGCTTGGGCAGGAGTTGCCCACACAAGCTGCTTCTGTGTATCCTTCTGTGTATCTGCTGATTTTCTCCCTCGTGGGATGAGCCATGCATATGCTTTAATGAGCTTGCCTTTGACTGACCAGCTGTCCTGTGCTCTTTTGTCCTTCAGCATCCCATGTGAGCCTGACTGCCATTTCCCCACAGAAGCCATGCTCTGCTCTCCTGCTGTCCAGTGTCAGTTTCTGTTTGCCTTCCTCACTTCCCTTAACTTTCCTGTCACACATGAATGCTTACTATTAACATCTGTGAGTCGACACAAAAGAGTTATGAACTGTTTGCAAATAAAAAGTAGGCTTGGTATTTTTTTAGGTGGAGTACTTTACGTATGAGGGTTGGTTATCTGGGAGTAATGTCTGCTTTTGATGTTAAATGTCTCTGCAGTTCTCTAAGTTTTCAATAACCCATAACCTTAGTGTTTTAAGCCATTTATTTCTAGGTAGCAGGAGTTTCATACAATACATTTTATCTAATATCGAAATATTAACTTTTTTTCTTCACTGAAATGCCTCTCTTTCAGATTACGTATTTTAGTCTGTGGTATTATAATAAGCAGAATCAGCGCAGATGGGTAGATTTGGACAAGCCTCTGAAAAAGCAGCTGGACAAATATGCCTTGGAGCCAACTGTGTATTTTGGAGTAGTGTTCTATGTGCCTACTGTTTCTCAGCTTCAGCAGGAGATTACCAGGTAAACTTCTTACATGTGTCTAAAAATTTGCTTTCAGCATTCTGCAATGTATGGTTTACTTAAAAGGTGTGTGCTTTCCTCTCCCCCACCTTTATAGAAATGAAAATTACTTGAGGCAGAATTTATGTTCAAAATGTGTATTTATTTACCTTTGGAATACTTAAAATATGTGATAAATTAAGCAAAGAACTAACTTCTTTGTGATCTTAAGAATCTGTTCAAACCTGTTTTAAGTAACAGGCAAACTTACATGGTCAGACTTTTGATTGTTTTAGTCTCTTTATGTTTGTCTCCTTTTTGTTTGTTTTGAAGAGCCATATGTTGCTTTTGTGGACATCCATCCTGTACAAAGCACGTGCAGATTTTATTGAGCTATGCTTTCCTTTGTCTTGCTTTCAGTACTTTCTGTACTTTCAGTACAATACATTGGCAAGCTACAGGCTAAGTTTCAGCTTGTGACTTTTTTTGTGTATCACTGAGCCATAAATATGGATGCTATTTCTGATATTATGTACACATTTCTACTGTGAAACTGGGGAACATCTCATAATTGGTGCTGACTACAGGGGGAAAAGTAAAACTGAGCATTTATACTGACCAGTTATTCTTATGAGCCTATACATTGGCTTCTAGTGGCTTAATGTGTATAGTTGTTATGATTTAATGATTCTTTTTAATAGGCAAATGAGTACAAAACCAGTAACTGGATTACAAACATGTATTTGTTATTTGAGAACTATGTGCTTGCATTAATTAACCCATTTAAGCTGATAACTTCCAATGGGCCTTGTTTTGAGTAGGGAGTTGAACCAGGTGATCACTCAGAGATCCTTTTCAATTAAGTTATTCTGTGGTTACATGAAACTGTGTTTATATACTGTGTTGCTAAAATACCCTGCCAGACACCTTTCCTGCTAAATGTGGTGTGAAAGCTTTTCAGGGAGATAAGCCTCTTGGTGCAGACACTGCTGCTGTTATTTATTGCTCAATGCTTGGCAGCTTTAGTGTTCGTTTGATGTGTAATTTCTGAAAGATTTTATTTTTCCTGAAAACTCTAAAGTTTTGTGCTATTTCTCAGCAATTTTACTGGCTTGAAAATCTTTGATTCAGATTCTATGTTTGTTGGTGTACGAGGATGTATTAAAGTAAGATAAATGTCATGGTGTTGCACTGAATAGCTAAATTGCCTGAAAAACCTTGAATAATCTTCTCTGGCATTTATTTAAAGAATATGATGTTTATGCTGGAGCTTTAACAACAATTTTACAGTGTGCTGCCAGGTAGAAAGCAGACATCTATGTGTCAACCTTATACTCAAGTCCTATAGGATGGTACTTGCTTTGATATGTGATAGTAAGAGTTTGGATTAATTTCAGAAATCTGTGAATTTTTTCATGCCTTTTTAATATAGATGAGGTTGAGCATGTTTAAGCAACTTTAATGTACACCAGGAAATGGAAATGTCATAGATGAAAAGAGATGGTATTTGTGCTATCTCGAGGTAACGTTAAGATTCTTCATCTGTATGTTTACTTTTAATAGTGTTTCTATGGAAAGGGTTTACATTCCACTTCTTGACTGGGGAGACTTGTTTCCCCAAATGCCTTGATATGTGGTGGCTTTTTCCTTTCTTTGTTTTTAAGGCCTGGGTTTAGTCCCATCTGTTCTTCTGTGTGTTGTATAAGGATGTCATGTACTATTTTATGGTGTACTGGTTCTTTATAGTAAGATCCTGAAGAGTCTAAACAATATTTATGAATTGTCACTGTATTTAACAGGCTAGTAAACAGTGAGGGAAGAGAGCCAACAATTAATATAAATAAAATTTATGTGGGGTTTACCTGAGCTTTCTAACCACTGAATGATTTATAGCACATACTTCCACGTTCTCAGTATTAAAGCCTTACTTCACAAAAGTTGACATACAATATGCCATTGTATAAAACCAAGAAGTTTTTAAACCTAGGATTGTAGAAGACAAATGTACCTCTTGGACAAGTCTGTGTAGCTGTAATGGCAGTTTTGAGGTGTTTTGGGCTCAAAGTAGGGACTTCCATGGAGAGCTGAACGGGGGGAAGAAAGGGAAAAGTTAGATAAAAGAACAAAAATGGTGCCTTGAAAGTCAGAACAAAGTGCAGTCAGAAGTTGTAATGCAGAAATGAAAGTCACTATCAGGATTGAGTACAATATTAGATCTACTGGAATAGAAGGCCGTAATACAGCAACAGTTTACTGAACGTTGTTTAGACACAGTAATAACAACATTAAGGACAGAAGAGGTAAAAATAATAATAAAAAAAAGAGAGTATGCTAGTAGATAGAAATTGTGGAGATTCTTAAGGATCACTGATTCTGGAATATGTGAAAGTTAAGGGAGGCAGGAGTTAACAAAAGCCTTGAAATAGTTGATCTGAATGATGAGGGTGACTACCCTCCACTCAAACTAGAATGCAGAGAGGAATAGGAAATGCAGGCATATTAATCTGCTCTCTCTTTAAATTAAGAAACCTCTGTTAGCTTTTTCTTTTTCTTTTTTTTTTCCATGTAGGTATCAGTATTATCTGCAATTAAAGAAAGATATCTTGGAGGGCAACATTCCTTGCACACTGGAACAAGCAATACATTTGGCTGGTTTGGCTGTTCAGGGTAAGTAAGGAATTGTGCCAACTAGCTAATGTTGCATCAGAAACTCTGATGATATATTTTCTCTATTGCATGTTTTCTATTTATCACTCAAAGACCCAACTCAGTTAGTTAAGTGCTTTCTGAGCATACCCCTGAGTCTGGGAAGGCTTCTAGCTCCCAATTTCTGCATATCTGGGTGCAGGGAGCTGTAGAAGTCTTGTGAGCCAAAGGATGCTCCAGCTGCTCTGTGCAGTATTTGAGTAGAGCTGAAAGTTAGAGCAGTCTATTGGTGCTGTACTGCAAGTGTCTGACAGGAGGGAGTAAAGAAGATAGAGCTGGAATATTAAAAATTTATCTGGGGAAAGCTCTGAGACAATCTGCTGTAGCTGACCCTGCTTAGGGCTGAATCTCAGGAGGCCCCTTCTTAACCTTAACCATTCTGTGATTAAAAAATCAAACTATTGAAACCTCAAAGTACTAAGGAACTTGGATTCTGATTGTTTTATAATTTCTTCTTCTCTAACCACAAGGAGTTTTATCAATTTTTATGAACAACGTAAGAAGATGGGATATGTTTTTACCATTCCTCTTCCTAAACACTATTGGTTAGTTTATTTCACTGCTTTACTTCCAGATCACAGTTCAGTAGGATGGAGAGATTTGCTACTTGGAGATCCTGCTGCAACTAATTGGGTGTTAAATAATTTTGTTTAAAATGTTTGACTCCAAGAATTTTTTTCTTTTTTTTTTTAGCTGATTTTGGAGACTATGATCAGTATGAATCTCAGGAGTTTTTACAAAGATTTGCTTTGTTTCCAGTGGTAAGTACTTAGTTTAAATTGACACATTTCTATTCTTGAATTGAAAAATTTAAATTTAAAGCTTTCTTAAAATTGGTAAAAACAAATCATTATTAATAAGACTCCATGATCCATCCAGCTTACTGCTCACTGGGTTATCAGATTCAGTGAAGGTTTTCTTTGAGGTTGGGGTGAGATACCACACCTTATATTACACAGAAGTAAAGATGTTGCAGGACCTTTTCAATTTTTTTGTATATTACACTGAGAAGAAGGTTGGGTGTAGATGGGAAAGTGAGTAAAACCACTTCAGAACAGTGTTTATGCTTTTTGGGTTTATTTGTGTGCATATAACAGCATCTGAGCTTCAATATTAGAGTGGTGAGTTGATTCACCTCTGTAAGGAAACTATAACCATTTAATTTTGTAGAACTTTTTTTGTATCTCATTGCATAAATGCTGTCTTACCTTAAGGGTTGGCTACAAGAAGAGAAAATATTGGAAGAAGCAACACAGAAAGTTGCCTTGCTGCATCAGAAGTACAGGTAACATGCCTAAAACTCTTTATTGCTTAATTATGATCTTCAGTAGCTCAGAAAGTTGTGAATCTCAGAAGACAGTGGGATTAATTTCACCTCTTATTTAAATGAGTTTTTCTCTAATACTTCTGCATCAAAGTTACCAGATATTCTACTGAATGAAAGTGAAAAGACAACAGAGCACCTAGTAAAATACGTAAGAGGATTTGGCTTGAAAATTAAGGATGCAGGACAATATTAAATAGTGTGGTTTCACCTTTATGTTTCTGAAACTTTCTAATATGAAGTTGTGACTCCATAAGGATATTTCTTGATAAACATCTTTGACAGATAATGAGGGCAGTAGAAATGTAGAGACAGTTAACTGTGCCAGATGGCTTATGATCTTAGGCAAAAGGTAGCTAAGGTGCAGTAGTCCAGGACAAAGAAATGTCAGTTCATCAGAGGAAAATGTTTGTGACTATGTGAGTAATACTGAAAATTTGTCACTGTATTGTTTTAAAACAACAGTTTGAAAATTTCGATTCAATTTATCTTTGAAATGGATTTGTAATAAGATTGCATAGTTAAAGTTCAGCAAAGAAAACTTAATCTGCATGATGTTAGGAAAAAGTGAAGAAACAGAGAGATTGACGATTGAAAAAGTACTGAGAGACATAGCAATGAATATGACAGGATTTTGCAGGTAGAAATTATGACTTTTAGGAGATAACTGAGGTATGTTGGTGGTAGGTAAACACAAGCTTTGAATTCCTGTGACACTACTGCAAGTCTGTGAGAAAACTGTCTTTGTCACTTGGTGTAGGTACAAAAACCGCTACTTTTACCTACAGATCTTGTCCTCATGTTCTCACACATTACCGTTAAAACTCTGTCAGCATTTAGAAAATTAATCTGTCTTTCCTGAAATGTGGAACATCAAACTTCATTGTGAATATTGCTACAGGGAAAATTAAGGTCTTGAACACATGTGCCAGTGTAATCATTCTGAAAAAGTGAGGAAACATGAAGACAGTGGTGGATTCAAAAATGAATGAGATAATTGTCTGCCATTAGAAGATAATTTTAACTGGTCTTTGTTGCCATTTACCCCTAAAGATGCCTGAGAGAAAGAAGTTACTAGAATCAAAGTGTAAAGGCTGAGAAAAATATAAGCCATTGGAACAGATAGAAACAGCATGATTTGATGATTTCCTGGATGTCTTGGGAATGCTTTTCAAGCTTTGATGATGTCATTCAGAGTAAAATTAAGATTTTTTTTTTTTCGTATTGGCAGTAATAGCTGATTGTTGTTTTTATTTGTAGAGGCCTTACTCCTCCTGATGCGGAAATGTTATATATGCAAGAAGTAGAACGAATGGAGGGCTATGGTGAAGAGACCTACCCTGCAAAGGTAAACAGGGCTTTGATCTTTGTCTCAGTTACCTTTTTTTTCCCCTCTTTAGAAGGGTTGCTTCCTACCATAAATAAATAAAACCCCAAACCCACACCACTCAGAATTTTCTCCTCCTGGTAGAATTATAAAAGCAGTTATTTCTCTTGTAACTCTGCTTTCAAAGACTTTTTTCTGTATTTATATAACTTTTTGCAACTTCTTACAGGACAGCCAAGGAAGTGACATATTCATTGGAGCATGTCTTGATGGTATCTTTGTGAAACACAAAAATGGTCGTCCTCCTGTTGTATTTAGGTCAGTATTGTTCTTTCTTAAAATGTGTTTATGTGCTTCACATTTTATATGTGTTCCTCACAAGCATGAATGACTCTTAGATATGATGTGTATTTATTAATTTGATAAACCTGAATATAGTCTTGTGGTTATCACACTACAGTGAACACTGAATTCCATTGGAATTTTTCAATGTAGTGACTGCAGAATGAATGTCTTTAAGCCAGATTCATTGTAAGAGATGAACATTTAATATGCAGTTCCATTGTGAAGCATTTATTAAATCAAAAAGGAGCAATTCTGGGCACACAGTATCTCAAATCCTGCGATGGTCACATCAATTTATGTAGAAATACCCAGTTGTAAAATTGTTCAGGAGCTCCTTTCATGTATTATAAATAAAATAAAGTTTGAAGAGTTACATGATAACATTTGTTTCATTATTTTGGATTCATACATTTTTTAGTTTATTATTTAATGGTCTGTTAACTTGTAGACAGCAGTGTGACTTTCCTAACACTTAAAATTCAGTCTTCTTGTGAAATGGCTTTATCCTCACTTACTTCAAGAGGAGTTGCTTGGGCATCTTTGGGCAGAATTTGAAATAAATTTTAAAAAATACATTTTTAGATTTTTAAAAGATGAGTCTCAGCAATTTGTAGTTATTGCTAGAGCAAGAAAGGCTTCATTCTTAGTGAACTTTAGCTTTCTAGAATTGAATCTTTGAATCTAACAGAAATCTTGAAATCCCGTGGTCCAACAATTACTGGAACTTCACTACCAGTTCATTTTTGGGGTTAGAGAAAGTAGCAACTGTGCTTATTTCTCTTAGTAGTTTTGTTTAACAGAATTTATAAATTCAGTACTGTTAAATGTCCTTCACAAAATTTCTGTCTGCTGTTGATAGGAGAGCTGATGCCAAGCTCTTTTTAATTGTCTGGAGTTGTCCAAGTGCTCTACTCTACTTTCTTGCAGTGTTAGACAACAGCTATACTTTTCAAGCACAGGGGAGAGGAATAAAGCATTGTCCATGCACTTTGCATAATTTCCTAAAGGGTTGTGGATGCAGTGTCTGTAAACGTAGAAAAAAAAAAAAAAGCACATTGGGATGCATCAGAAAAATATTCATGTTTCAGTTTCAGCATCCAGTTTCCTGCTCTTTGCTTGTTTGTTGTATGACTATTGGTAATTCCACCATGGATAGATGTATCATGCATAGACAAATGACCAATAGTATAATTTACACAGGCTGGGTTGTGGTTCAGATTGTTCAGGTAATTTCATAATTGTGTCCACAAATGCCTATGAACTAAGGCCTTAAATTTGAGGGATTTTTATTCTACATCAAAATGGGGACATTAGTTTTCTTTACCTCATGCATATGATTGGGAGTAGCTATAGAAAATGGTGTCAGACTTATCTATGTAATGAAAATGTGAGTCTTATAAATACCTTTAGAAAGAGTCCTATATCTTTCATTCTTCTTCCATGTGTTTGTGCACTGCAGAATCTTCTTCTAATGAATCAATTATGTAAACTTTATTTATACTAACATAATACTAATGGGTCAAGCTCCATTTATATTTAACAAGAAGATGAATAAATATACGATATTATATTTTATGTAATCCATCTTTTTCTCATCTGTCAGTGTGCAACAGTTCTAGAAAATATGTATAATAATGCCTTTGTTCAGTGTAGATTTAATTTCTTTTTTTCCTGGATTGTATGATTTGCTTTCAAGGAGTTGGGCTATTACAATTTACCGATAACTAAATTTATCTAAATTTGATTTTTTTTTTTTAAAAGAACACTTGAAAGAATCTCAAGTGGAAGACAAGTAATAAACTTAATACTGTACATATTGAGCATTTTCCCAAGTTAGTCACATGCGCATTTTCCTTTCAGCAGCCATTTAATGGGTATGGAAGTGATGGCCTGCAACTTGTTCAGATAGATTAATGAACCTTTTCACAGAATCATAGAATATTCTGAATTGGAATGGGCACATCAGGATCATTGAATCCAGCTCTTAGCCCTGCACAGGACCATCCCCAAGAATCACACCGAGTGCCTGAAAACCCTGTCCAAGCACTTCTTAAATTCCATCACTCTTGGTGCTGTAACCACTTCCCTAGGGAGCCTGTTCCAGTGCTCAACCAGCCTCTGGGTGAAAAGTGTTTTCCTGATATCCAACCTCAACCACTCCTGGCTTAGCTTCATGCTGTGTTCTTTAGTCCTGCCACTGGTCACCAGAGTGAAAAGACCAGTACTTGCCCCTCTGCTTCTCCTTATGAGTATGTCCTCAGCTCTTTGTCCATATTCTTGGTGATGGTTTTGTTCTTCAGTTGCATTTTCTGTGGTTTGAAAATCAGAGTTTGCCAGTAACATTTTATCCCTTTTGTCTGCAGGTGGCATGATATTGCCAACATGTCCCACAATAAATCCTTTTTCGCATTAGAGCTGACCAACAAAGAAGAGACAATTCAATTCCAAACTGTGAGTACATTTTTTTTTGTGCTAAGACATCAGTAAATATAAACACAATTAAGACTGATAATTTAACTCAAAGATTAAAACCTACTTTATGTATATTTAGCAGCTTTGAATTGTACGAGTGAGCCAAAAGTAATAATACAGTCTTTGGCAAGCTTTTTACAGGAAGGCATTAAAATCAGATGTTTTATGTTGAATACATTGACACGTTTGGTCAGGTGTTCATAAACATTGTCATTCATTCCAGTAAAATTTGTAGCATGTTTTTTTGACTTTTAAATCAGTGGCAATTAAAGGTAAATATGGTCTTAGAGCTTTGCTGGAATGGGCTATGGGATTTCTTCCAGAATTAATGTTATGTGGCATCTGCCCTTTGATTTGTCAAAAGGCAGCTGTTGACAGTCTTTATTAACTTTTTAATCTTTCTTATTAACTTTTTAATCTTTATTAATTGTGTTAGTATTACAGCTGATAAGAGTGTCTTCAACAAAAGGCTTCTCCTCTAAAATTTCATAAATCTAATAGCAGTGTTAGGTTGGAGTGGAGGTTTGCGCCTGCAAAGTAGAGTTTTAGGGAAAACCTGGTGACACTAATGAAGTTACATTAAAACAAAATAGGTCAATGCTAGTTTAATCTTAAAAATTTCAGTGGCTTATTTGAAAGCAAGTAAAGGGTATGCATATATGGCTTAATGCATATATGACTTAATGCAAATTTTGCCTTTTTTTTTCTTTTTTTTTGGCAGGAAGATATGGAAACAGCAAAATATGTGTGGAGGATGTGTGTGGCTAGACATAAATTTTATAGACTAAATAAATGCAGCCTGTAAGTAGAATACATTAGCACAACTCTTGTTGCCTTGAAGCTTCCACTGGGAAGTAAAATCTTCTTCTACTTCTGTAATATCTTTACTGTCCTTTTTAGATGGTAGTAATTAATGACTTGGGTTAATTTTCTTAATCTTTCTTTGAGAAAACACTTATCACCAGTTTTTGAAACACTTTCTGCTTTATGACAGAGGAAAATATTAAATACTTTCCAACTGTGAGCATTTGGTCTTTGCTTCTGGATCTCAGGGCTGTGACAGACTTCAGTTGCTTTGGGATCCAATATTGCCAGTGCTTGTGAGCCACTGGAATCACTCGAGTTTTGGCCTGGGTTTGGGTGGACTGCTCTGAAAGGACACTAGAGGCTTTCAAAGGGCGGGAAGTGTATGTGAAGCACTCCTGAAATGTGCTGGTTTGACAGCTGAGGGGTATGTGGTTCTTTAGATATCCATGGAATCTGCATAGCTCAAGTAGCACCAGTGGAAGGTAAATTTAATCAATTCGTCAAATTAAGTTTAATTGGGCTGGTCTCCAGCTTGTAAATTAACGGCTGGAATCTGAGCTACTTTACTGATACAGCTTTCCTTCAGTTAAGTTTCTTCAGTCAAAAATTAGGGAATTAGAGTGAATATTCTGTCATAAAGGAAGCACGATTCCCATATTCCTTTGTATGTGGGAAGATAGCTGTGGAGGGGTGGCTCTGAGATCTGCTGAGGCCAGTGGAAAGATAATGAAATATTTTTGCCACAGGTGACTCAACAGTGTGTTTAATGCTAATTTATTTGAGAAGTAAGATTACTTTGAAACAGAGTAAACCTCATACCTCAAAGTTTGTAAACCTGACTGCCTTTTGAGAGTGATCAGAAGTATTGGTAGAAGTAGTGCATTTGTGTGAATTGTGCATTGCTCTCTGAATAATGTCAGTTCTGTAGTTCCATATTGAATGCCAGGCTCTAGGATTACTTAATTACTATGGTTTCACCTCAGCATGGTTTTGCATGAAGTTAAGTCCTCAAAGAAACTTTTCTGATTATCTCTACTCTTAAAATTTCCTGTTGTCTGGTCCTGCTGCTGAAAACTGTCTTATGCATGCCTGTATTAACTTCAAGGTTTTTTTTTCTTAATCTGTACATACTTTATCTTTAGAGACTCCCTGGACTCTCCACCTGAGGAGGGCTCTCAGAAATCTTCCCTCATTCTTTCCCTTCCACGCTTTCCAATCCTTTCTCGTCCTTCACTTCCTAAAGGGTGAGCTAAACAACATCTTTCTTCCTGAAAAATAACATTAAAAAAATAAAAATAACATTAATATTATGCTGCTGTCTTTTGGCCTCCATCTTGCTGCAAGACACAGAGAACAGGTGCAGTGTAGGGTAGGGGGAAACGACCTTAAGACTCACATCCTGTGTGCAATCCAACAAATTATGAAAATTCATTACTGTTAGCTTGAATGTTAGAACATACGAATCCTCATGCAGTATAGTCCTGCTTTCCAGTTCCTGTAACGTTACAGTCCCTTAGCAGTTTTACGTCTGACTTGTAGAATAGGTAACTCACAGTATGAGATTTTATATGGGGTTCAACTTTGGAACTTGTCCCCAGTTACTCCACTGCTTTTTCTGCCCTACTGCAGTGCTTCAGGGACATCTCCTTTTTATGCTTCATAGAGAAGAGGCAAACAAATAACTGAGGTATTTTGATCCTGGCTTTGTGATTTTTGCTTTGTGATGGTGGTTTATGCACAGAGCTTTTTCCTTTTGAAACTTTTGGGGAGGACTATTTAACATAGGCCTGGCTCCAAGAAATGTAGAGTGATTTTAATTGAACTTGGGAGTGCTTTCCAGTGTTTGACATAGGTCTTCCTATTGTTAAGAATCATTTCTTACCATAAAATTTCTTCTGCAGACAAACTCAGCCCGTTACAGTGAATCCTGTTAGGAGACGGTCTTCGTCCAGAATGTCTATGGTAAGGAGTGCAAATAGATTTAAGTTTGCAGTTTTATGGATTTTAAGGGACTTTGAATCAAATATTAGTGTCCTTCAATGAAATAAAATGAGCAGTGAAAAAGATGAGTCTAGTATGTGAGGAACTGTTTCTGACTTGTAGAAAAAGCTGCTATGTAATATATAAATAATGAGATTAAAGTAATTGCAATGAAAAAATATTTTAAACATTTCTATTTTTAGTTTGATCACTCTGTCTCTAGGAGAGTGTCCTAGATGTCAGATGGCAAGATACAGTCTTGGTTTGGTGGTGTGTGTTTGGAGTTTTTTCCCCAGTTCTTTACTTACTTTTTGTGTGACCTCACAGGAGAAATTTCCATTGCAGATTTATATATATAATATATATAATATTATACATATATAATAGTATACATTATGCATAAATTTTTTTCAAAAATTACTTTTTAAAAAAAAATCAGTTCTTAAGTAATAGTAGGATGTTTTCTTTCTTAGCCTAAGCCTCAGCCTTATATGATGCCTCCACCACCTCAGCTGCATTACAATGGTCATTATACTGAACCATATGCATCTTCCCAAGGTAAGTTCATTAAATCCACCACCACACTACACAACTTTGGAAGGCAAAAACTACAGTTTGTATTTGTAGCTACTTTATTTAGAGCTGAATAAATTAATAAGGTGAACATGGGGTAGGTTTGTACTAGAACACTCACTGAAGTGCTTGCTGCTGCTCTAGACATACAGGCTGATGTGAAATACAATCATAGAATCAATCATAGAATCCTTTAGGTTGGAAAAGACCTTTAAGATCATCAAGTCCAACCATCATTGCAGCACTGTGAAGTCCACCCTAAACCTAAGTGCCACATCTACATGTCTGTTAAATACCACCGGGGCCGGTGGCTCCACCACTTCCTTGGGCAGCCTATTCCAATGCCTGACCACCCTTTCTCTGAAGAAATCTCCTAACATCCAATCTAAACCTCCCCTCGTGCAACTTGAGGCCATTTCCTCTTGTCCTGTTCCTTGTTACCTGTGAGAAGACACAGACACACACCTCACTGCAACCTTCTTTCACATAGGTGTAGAGAGTGATTAGGTCCCTGAGCCTCTTTTTCTTCAGGCTAAACAATCCCAGTTCCTTCCAGTGCTCCTCCTTCACATCCTCTCCTATGAGAGATGAGTAAAGCTAGTTAACATAGCTTTACTCATCTCTCAAGATGACTGGTGTCTTGTGTGAGTTGAAGCTGACCATCACTTTTTTTGTTTCTTGTATCCATGTTATGGCATTTTGAGATCCTTGTCAATATTGACGTCAATAGCTGCAAAGAGTAACTGAACCCCCAGACAACTCACAAAATTGAAAAATTAAAAAAAAAATAATTGAACCTAGGATGCAGGAAGAGAGGAGTTTCTCTCAGTGTTTACTCGACTACAAGGTGGTGGGGAATTCAAAGGCTGAGGAAGTTTGCAGGTTATGGAACTGGTATATATTTGATTGAAACCAAGAAATCAAAAACCCCAAGCAACCCCTAACTAATATTCTCAAGAAATGTAGACTCCTAATGTAAGTGGTTTACAGAAGAGTCATGGCTGATTTCTTGCATGTTTTTGATTGTTACACATTTAAATTAAAAAACTTGCTACCCTCCAGGGTTGAATCTAATCTTTTGCAAAGTTGTCTCAGTTTTCATAGGGTTCTTCCAGTCCTACTAGTCTGCTGGATAAATAATACTTTAACAACTCAGTGGGAAGGGAATAAGCACATTTTCTATCTAAACAGAGTTAGGCAAGTCTTCATGAAATACAGGTACTCAGCTACATTCAGAATGTAGCTGAATTCTTTCCAGTTTAGTGCTAGATGCATAAACTGTTAGATCATTTCCTTTACCCATCAGAGTAGGTATATGTTAATCTGCAAGCAATAGATGGTGGCAGTTTAAACTGTCTCCAAAATTTCTGGAGAAAAGTTAATTTGATTTTTTTTTTTAAGACCTTGTGGTACTATATCTACTTATGTCATAAGGGGGTAGAAGAGAGAAGAGCAAGAGTTTTTTTGTTTGGTTGTCGTGGGGCTGTTTTTAGTATTTTTTCCTTTCTTTACTGTTTAAACGGATATTACCCCATTAGTGCAAATCCATGTGGACATTCTTTTTTTCAAGTGGTGTGATGTAACACTGACAGGGACTTTGTTGAATTTGGACTGAACCTTAGCAAACCTATCCTAAACAGAAGAAAGCCACTCTTAAACAGACAGTGTTTTCCCATAGGAATTTGAATAATTGAAATAAATATAATAGGTTATTCTGGTCTACATACTTTAGGTATCAACAACAGCAAAAGTTGGGGTTTGGGTTTGGTTTTTTTTCCTTCCCATTTCAATACAGAGCTAAGAATAACTGAGGTTCTCAAATGTTGCTTAGCTATGTCTTAATAGAAGATAACTTTGTTTGATGTCTTGGACATAAAGACTGTTCTTAAACTTTACTTTCAGATAACCTCTTTGTGAGCAATCAGAATGGATACTACTATCACTCTCAGACTAGCTTGGATAGAGCCCCTCATGACTACAGTGGTCGGATCCGCAATGGTAGTGTCTATAGTGCACACAGCACAAACTCCTTGAACAACCCACAGCATTACTTGCAGCCATCCCCCATGTCCTCTAACCCAAGCATTACTGGAAGTGATGTCCTCAGAACTGATTATGTCCCCTCACACAGACACAGTGCACTAATACCACCTTCTTATCGTCCCACACCGGACTATGAGACTGTGATGAGACAGCTCAACAGGGGAATGGTGCACACAGATAGGCAGAGTCATTCAATGAGAAATCTTAACATCAGCAATTCCTATGCTTACAGCAGACCTGATGCCTTAGTTTACAGTCAGCCTGAAATACGAGAACATGCTCACTTTGCTGCCCCACAGTCTAACCATTATCCATTTAACCTGAACTACAGCTTTCATAGCCAATCCCCCTACCCCTATCCTGCTGAAAAGCGCCCAGTTGTTGGGGCAGTCAGTGTGCCTGAGTTGACAAATGTGCAGCTCCAGGCTCAGGATTATCCAGCACCAAATATAATGAAGACCCAAGTCTATCGACCACCTCCCCCGTACCCGTACCCAAGGCCTGCAAACAGTACTCCAGACCTTTCCCGGCATATCTACATCAGCAGCAGCAATCCAGATCTTATCACAAGGCGAGTGCACCATTCTGTCCAGACATTTCAGGAAGACAGCCTGCCTGTGGCACATTCTCTTCAGGAAGTCAGTGAGCCTCTAACATCGGCACGCCATGCGCAGCTGCAGAAAAGGAACAGTATTGAAATAGCAGGCTTGGCTCCCAGCTTTGAAGGAATAAGGATTAAAGAGAGGACCATGTCAGCTTCTGCAGCAGATGTGGCTCTTCCAAGAGTTATCTCAGAAGGGTCACAGCCTAACATTCTGATGGAGAGAGCGAAGCAAAAAGAAGGTGAGCAGGAAGAATGTGTGAACTGTGATCATAAGAAAACCCTTTCAGATGCCACTATGCTGATTCACAGTAGTGAGGAAGAAGAAGAATTTGAAGAAGAAAACAAGGCTAATACAAGTCTTTCTCCTCTTCCCGAAGATCAAACCCAACTTTCATCTGTTATGGGAGGTTATTCTCATGATTCAGTACTGAACTACCCTTATAGCTCTGTTGCTTCATCTGCTGGCCCTTTGCATATTCTTGAGCCTAAATTGCATATTACAGAGGCAGAGAAGAGAATGAAAGATATGAGCCCCGTTCATTTACTAGTAGAAAGCCAGGTCCAGAGAAGAGGGGAAGGACTGCTTACTCCATCCATGTCAGAATCTGATCTTACAACATCAGGGAGATACAGAGTAAGGAAAGATTCAGTAAAGAAGAGACCTGTATCCGATCTTTTGTCTGGGAAGAAGAATATTGTGGAAGGCCTTCCCCCCCTAGGTGTAAGTGGATACTATTCATCTTGTTTTGGGTTATCTGTAGCAGAAGTTGTTTGGGGTTTTTTTTTGGTTTTTTTTGTTTTTTTTTTTTGAGGTTTGGGGTTCTTTTAATCAACTTGAAATGCTTTTAAAACATGTGAATTGAAAGCTACCTTAAGCTTGACCTTTATTTTTCTGTGTTTCCATGATTAACTTTGCTTAGCTGTCTTTTATCCCCTTCTCTGCCATGTCTGAGTTCTGTTTGTGTAGTCCTCCCACAAAAATCCAGCTGTGCAACCTCCATCCATCTGATACACCTAACCTGGCCAGGAACTTTAAAATGAGCTGTTTTAAAGTCAGCTCTAGATCCCAGTTCTGTCCTATCTGTCCTTATCTGGAACAGAACCAATTCTTTCCATTCAACCACTAGCTTTCTAATCTTCCTTTCACAGAAAAGTCAGATGTAGCTGAATGTTTACTTTTTAAAAAAATTGCTTTCTTCTTCTGACCTAAGTGGGGACCTGACACATTAAACAATAAATTCATTCCTTGCATTCTCTTCTTTACTCCATGCCTTTCCCTTTCCAAATCCTTTCCCTTTTGCCTTCTCTTCAAGACATTTTATCCCAGTAAAGGTATTTCTTCCTTGCCATGCCTCTTTCTCCTACTCCAATCTTATGAAGCCATAAATAGTAAAAACCCACAAGTTCCACCTTTCCTATAATTCCCATATCACAGAAGTGTCAAGGTCTTTGTGGATCGTACAGTTTTACTGGTACTCCTTACCACCCATTTTGTTTTAAACTTTTGTCCAGTTTTATGTAGTCTGTGGCAGATTTCAGGTACTAATAGAGGAAGATATTTTTTATTATTATTTTGGCTTTTTAAATTGATTGGTGTTAATTTTGCATGTCTGATTTAGTGTCAAATTGTTTTCTGCACAAATTGGACTGCAGTGGAACTACTAGATATAACTTCTAGTGCTGTGGTAACTTACAGCTGATGCTGCAAAAACTAACATATGCAAAAGCTATGCATTGAAATAGTTACTGCTGTCACAATGTTTTGTCTGTCAGACATGCTGTACATGGAGCTGAACACAATGAAATGAACCTTCATCAGCTTCGATTAATTTTATAATTATGTATGTTTTTCTACATCCCTTCCTCCTGAGTTTTTATGTGGATACTGGAAAAAAAAAAGTGATACCTTTCTCCTTGTGTTCACATATTGATAGTCACTTAGTATTTTTTCTCCAAAAGATACATTTTCAGACAGTAACGTGTCTACCAAAACCATACCCTGCTTTTCCTTTCGACAGTTATGTAAATGTTCCAGTCAACCTTTGAAATTAAATTGATATTACAACTTTTTCATTGGAAGTGTTCAGTAACATAGTTTCTAATGCAGTAACACTTAAGAGTGCCACTGCGTACTACAGAATATTACCTTTTTATATTCATAACTGAGATGAATATCCTAGTTACAAAGCTGGTCCCTACTAATGTTTGCATGTTTTGCTTCTCAGTGAACTTTTATTGTTGTGTTTGTGTTCAATTCTAAATGTGGTCTCATCCTTTTAGCTTTGTCTTTCTATTTTTTACCACCATTTAGCTTTTGAAAGCATTGATTATCATTCAAGCAGCATATGCACTCCTATTTTTACTGTATTTTTGGTAACACATAAACTTTGCAATTGCAGGAAGGATGACATTTTCTCTTACACTTTTTAAAAGAATAATTTGAATTTATTCTTTCATAGAAATCCCCCTTGGATATTTTTCTCAAATAATGAATAGTTACTTAAATAATTTAGATTCATGGCCTGGCCTAGGACTCAAATCTGTCTGCAGTTCTGTGTTCATGATTTATATGTACAGTTTGTTGCAAATGTAGTAAAGCATTTAACTATATCCAAATGTCTGAAATGTATATGCTCATTTTTATGCCTGCTTGTGGGGAAGAAAAGTGCCTGCAAACTGAATAGTCTAGGAAGGAATAATTTGTATGTATTTTTGGGGTTGGGAAGTGATTTCAGTTCTATTCAAGAATGTTAATTATCCAGAGTTGTCACCTCACACCCTCAGTTGGGAGCTTTGTAGGGAACAATATTTGTCATTCTCATGCAGTTTCATTAGCCTGTCTGGAATGAAGACAGACTTGTGTTGTGTTCTTGGAGGAATGTAGTCCCACCACCCTAATCTCTCACTGCAGTGCTTATCAAAAAAAAAGGTCAGATCTGTTTGGAGAAGGGGTCAAAGATGTATCCTTTGCTTAGTTGAAGTCAGCTGTTTTCTGTTTATAACTTCATCAGGTATTTAAGAATATTAACAAATTTGTATTTTCTTTTGCAGGGTATGAAAAAGAATAAAAATGATGCAAAAAAAATGGGGCCTTTAAAGCTAGCTGCCCTGAATGGACTGGCATTGACTAGAATGCCTCTGCCAGATGAGGGGAAGGAAGAACCAACAAGAGCAACAAATGATGAAAGGGTATGTTTAGTGCTTGATTTACAGTAGTAATTTGTCAAAATGAAGCGCATATGAATGGTGCTTTTTGTTGACTTTAAAATGCTTCAGATTCAAATCAAATGCTGAGAATAAAACAATGAAGAATGAGATTTCTGATTGACAAATTATTGCTAGAAGTATGGGGTGTAGCTTAGATTTTTAAGACACTGATTCAATTATAGTTTACCTTTTGAATATATAGGAAGAAATTATTAGTACTTACTGATACATTTTAATGAAATTCTTTCTGTTTTGTTTCTTAATTTTGGGTTTCCAGACTGAAACTTGTAATTCTGAGTGTGAGATTGAATTTAGTTGTAATTATTAGTAATTCATAGAGAGTTTAGAGTAAGTTATGCAGCTAAATTGCATCCCCAGAGTACAGTTTGCACAGATTGTATTTATGTTTTCCTCAGGTGGCTCCCGTAAAAGATAGATGGAACTTGTTCTATCTGCAGAAATTTTAAACACAGTAAAAGATCTCAGATCAATGAGACGACATCAGGTTCTAGAATTTGAGGATCTTTGAGAAATACAAGACTCCATCTACTTGTGTCAGGATAAAAAACCTCAGTAAATACGCTTCACCCTTTCTCATAGATCATTAAACAAGTGCAGGAAAGTTGCCATCATTTCTTTCTGGGTTGATCTTCACTAAATTCAGCCATATTCATTATTCAGCTAGCACTGCCCAAAAGGGTTGAGGTAAAGAAGAAGCCATGAAGTGATGTTATGAAAGAGACATGTCACTGCACTTTCTTTTGAGGCAGTCATGTAGGGGCAGAATAGATACCATGAAATGGGAGTAGTGTCTAAAACAGTTGAGAAGGGGCAATGCAAAGTAGACACATGACGTGAAAGGAAGTCCAGAGTGCAGATATTTTAGAAGATGAATTTAGTGTTGATTCAGTGCCTGTTTCATTGGTCAGCTTCATGTTATTATCAGTTTAAATAAGGGAATTTAGCCTAAAGGTAATAAAGGAGTTTGTACAGTTGATATATTGGTGTGCAAATTGCATATGATTGAGGTTTTACACCTTCCTCTGCAACATTTGGCGTACTTGCTTGATACAAGATACTTTTATGACCTGATACCACAGAGCAGTTGCTGTGAGAATCTGGGGGCATGTGACATAGATGAAATTTTCTGGCTGAAATCTTACATATTATTCCTCTAATTATTGTTGGCAAAGAGATGCTGAAATTCCAGAAGTGTCTTATGATTTAGAAAGAACTTGGTTTCAAAAGAATAAAGGGAGGGCGAGAGGGAGAGCAGCTTATTAAATAGAACAGATTGAGTTATACTATTAGAAAAAAATCTCAGCTGGAGCAAGAGATTCTAAGAAGGTGCAGCTGCTTTATGAAAAGTTTATTTTTTCTCCATCCAAACAATAAAGTTTGGATTGTTTGTTTATTACTTTTGGGTTTTGTTTGTTTTATTACAAGGTTAAAGGAGACATTTCAAATAATGGCATTTAACATGCTAAATTGAGCAGGTGGGTTAATAAGTATTCCTTGTTCAAAGGTATTTGAGGCAGTATGCAGTACTATAGAAACTATGAAGTAATTTTTCCTTCACCAGCAGTATTCACGTAGGTCTTTGTGACCTAATGAAGTATAACAGGCTTCTTAGTTTTCACTTGAACAAAATTCCTGCTGGTTAGGGCTGCTTCTAATTCATTCTGGTATATTTGTGAAAACATTAACAGCTGGGAAAGCATTGAAGAAGTATGTAGGAGACAAAATTACATACATTTTATCCTTCATGAATACTCTGTTAAAACTGACTCACCTTAGAGTGAGTTTGTATCATTATCTGTCTTCTGTCTTTCAGTGTAAAATTCTGGAACAGCGGTTAGAGCAGGGCATGGTGTTCACTGAATACGAGCGCATCCAGAAAAAAAGGCTTATCGATGGTGAGTGCTCAATAGCTCGGCTTCCTGAAAATGCTGAAAGAAACCGGTTCCAGGACGTCCTGCCTTATGATGATACCAGAGTAGAGCTAGTCCCAACCAAAGAGAATAACACGGGTTACATCAATGCATCTCATATCAAGGTGAGAGGAATACTGTTGGGAAAATATTTTGCGGTTCATGAGGTATCTAAAAATGCATTTGGCTGTCAATTTTAGGTTGCTAAGATGAGTGAGAATCTCTCCATCTCTCTCTCTTCCCCTTGTTCTCCAGAGGTTTCTTTGGAGAAAGGAGGATCCTGTTTTCATCATTACTTAGGAGGGTTAATTATTGGAGGGATCTTCTGCATTTCACTCCTCTATTGATCTACTGTCTCCTTTCTCTCTCTATATCATCTCTCTGGAGATTAGTGCTAACAGAAGGCATGTGTCTCAGAGTTAAAAAGGCAAATAGCTTTAAAACAAACTTGGATCCTCTGGAATGGTTATGGTATCTTTGCTCTGCAGTGATAATCAGTTTTTCTTCTTTTTCTGTACTCTCAGACTGTATGTACAACAGGGAGTAAGTGAGCTCCCAGCTTAAGCTTTTTTGGTAGATTAGAGGAATTGATGGAGCCAGGGGGAAATCTGCTTTTTCAAAATCTTCAGTTGTCCCCCTTTGCCATCCTTAATTCTTTAAACTCTGTTAAAAAAACTGAAGAATTTGCAGGGTGACTTCAAGAACCTTCAAGGCAGCTCATTCATTTTTCAATACATTTACCTGCTTAAAGTGCAACTATTCTTGGCTCCATGCTTTCTCTGAAAAGAGCTGAGATCCTCAAAGCAGCAGTTGTACCTGTGTTGCTCTCTTTTTTTAATCAATCTGTTTGTACACTGACACAGTACCATTGTTTCTCTGCTTCATTCACAAATGTTGTGTGAATCTTCTGACCCTTCTCAAGCAAAATAATATTTTTGGGGGAAACAGAAATTTCTGAATTTTTATTACTTATAATAGCATTTACAGCACCAAGATATGCAAGCTTCTCTGAACCTGAATTTGCTACAGTACCTTCAAAAGAAAAATACAGTTTTATTTTCTCAGTTTTACATTATGCTTATGATGTAAAGTACATTTACTTAGTCATGTGCCTATACAATTCTGTCTCTTCTGCATCTAACGTGACAAGACACAGCTGAAAATTGGGACAGATATAACTCAAAATGGGCTCCTACTTCTGCAGTGTTGCTGTCTTTTTTAATTTTGTGCATCTTCAGAATTGGGGAAAGGGTTTTGCATAATTACTAATACAATGTCTTTCTTTTTTACAGATCTCTGTTGGGGGCATAGAGTGGGATTACATTGCTACACAGGGCCCTTTGCAGAATACATGTCAGGATTTCTGGCAGATGATCTGGGAACAAGGAATTGCCATCATAGCTATGGTGACGGCAGAGGAAGTGAGTATAAATTGAGTTGGGTTTCTCCCAAATATTCCACAAAGAGTTTTTTATAATCTGTTAGAGGGAAGGGATCTTTGCTCTAACAAGAACAATCAAAGACAAATTTCTAGTGACTCCTTTGCTATTCTCTCTTGCTTTCTTTGGTAGAAAGATGAATTCGCAAACTCTTTCTGCTGGAAAGTTGTTTTACTCAGTAAGAAACCATAACATTCTGGTAGTATTTAATAGAGGAGAGATACAGTTGTTACTACAATAGAATTAGTTGTATGAATGGTTGTTTTTGTTAAGCAAGTGTTTTACTTTTAAGGAAAGTGGGCGAGAAAAAAGCTTCAGATACTGGCCACGTCTTGGTTCACGACACAACACCGTAACCTATGGAAGATTTAAGATTACCACGCGATTCCGTACAGACTCAGGCTGCTATGCAACTACAGGTTTGAAGATTAAACATCTTCTCACAGGACAGGAGAGGACGGTTTGGCATTTGCAGTACACTGACTGGCCAGAGCATGGCTGTCCAGAAGATTTAAAGGGATTTTTATGTAAGTTATATTTAATAGCTTTGTTTTGGGGTGTGGTTTGTGTTGTTTTCTTTTAATACCTTCTAAAATGGCTG
Source organism: Empidonax traillii (assembly GCF_003031625.1). Lineage (NCBI taxonomy): Eukaryota > Metazoa > Chordata > Aves > Passeriformes > Tyrannidae > Empidonax > Empidonax traillii. Next base: position 541,891 of record NW_020955839.1, read on the forward strand.
CTATATAGCAATTAGCTTTTGATAAGTATGCCAAGTATTCTGCTGTGAAAGGTTTCTTCACACGAGCAAGAGATACTGAATTATACTTTTAGCAGGAAAATACCTGACAGTTTAATAAGGGACTGTTTAAGTCTGAAGCCAATAATTTACTAAAAGTTCATATAGATTAAAACATAGTTGCATCACATACTGCATATTTGAGTATGTTGCGGCGGTAGCAAGATGGCCATGAGCCACCTTTAGGGGGGAATAGGGTAACAAGACATGGAAATCCTTATAAAAGTTAGATGATCTTTGTAGATCTACATTGCTTTCATTGGGGTATGACTTGTGATTTATATAATCTATTTTTCTGTGGGATGTCACTTGTAAAATTACTACTTTTCTGGTGGTCATACAGCATAATAGCATGGCTTTTGGGGCTTCATGTCCTGAATGAATTATCTTTTCTTGTTGAACTTAATAGCATACTTGGAAGAGATACAGTCCGTGCGGCGCCATACGAACAGCACTGCGGATCCTAAAAGCTCCAATCCCCCTGTCCTGGTGCACTGCAGTGCAGGTGTGGGGCGAACAGGAGTGGTCATACTATCAGAGATCATGATTGCTTGCTTGGAACACAATGAGGTGATCTCTTTTTCTTTCTCGTGTTGTCAGTAATGTTAGGTAGTAGAACACAAAATAACCTGCCTAAAATATTTTATGGCTGTTCATCTGAGCAGTCTTTGGAAGAGCCCTTACAACTACGCTTGAAAGAGCTCTTGGAAATTCAACAGAAGTTAATGATCTTCTAGAGTTGCCCACATACACACCAGGTGCTGGAATGCTCATTTGGATTCCTGACTCTGTAAGATGTTGAGTCACTGATGGAACAAGGTGTGCCCTAGCCTACTGAGCATATTTCAGGATTTCATCCTGACTTTAACACTTCTTGCCTTAATTAGAATGGATAATATTCAAGAACATGCTTTGTAGGCAATCTCTATGCTTGTTATTAATTATTTTGTTTGTAAGTGTAGTGTACTTGTAGTATCAGTCTCAGCAAAGGACAAAGTGCTAGTTTAATAGAATAAAACCTAGTCCTATCAGCTTTTAACCAGAAGTGAACAGCTGTAAAGCGTTTATTAATAATATGCCAGCTGAGACTCAACAAGCTTATTGTTTCGTTGTACATTGCTGTCCTAACACTGTGACAGACTTTTGCAGCCATTATATTTGTGAAGACCAATACCCCATGAGATAGGTATCTTTACCATTCTGCATATTTCACACAGGATCAGTGGTGTAGTACAGTCCATACTGCAGACATGGGCAGTGAATTGGGAGGGATGAAATTATAACAGCTGCCCTTAGATCACCAAGGTACTGCTCTGAACCTCCAGCAGAGAAAGTGCAACCCAGTTTCCTTGCTCACCAGTCACTTGTAATGATTTGTTCTCTTCTTTCAGATGCTGGACATCCCACGAGTGCTGGACATGTTGAGGCAGCAGAGAATGATGATGGTGCAGACTCTTTCGCAGTACACTTTTGTCTATGGAGTTCTCATTCAGTTTCTCAAAAGTTCTAGACTTATCTAATCCTTGCCACTTCCTAAGGGACACTGCAAGAGTTTACAGAAAGGAAATCACAGTTGTCCAGATAGACCTGGTGTTTTCTTTGTATGATGAATCACACAGTTACCTTTTAGGGCTGCTGTGTGCCTGTTAAAAGTGTAACAGTCCCTACAAAGTAGGATCTTCGCTGGACTAAATTCTTCGTATGTTCAGCTGCAATCATATTAAGGAAGAATTTCACTTGTACTGGTCTGTAGTACTTATACATGTTCTTTGGAATGGTGTTACTCTGGGCAAAATATCACGGAATGGAAGTACACAGCACAATTTTACTAACATTATGTTTTGAAACATAATTTTTGACTGTGTGAAAGCTAAAATCTGTAGGAGCACATGGGGTGAGAAACCTGCTCCTTGGGAATGTCAAGGTCTTATGCAGTTTCATTCTGCTTTCAATTTTATATTTAGAACAATACATCTATATTTTTAAAAATGAACTTTTGGTTTCCTCTGGTTTATTTAGAAAAATTAGCAGCGTAGATATTTCAAGCTATTCCTCTAATGACAGTTATTTTTATATTCATAATTTTTAAATTAAAAAAAACCAAAACACCACAACACAAAACTTTTGAAGCAGAACAATATTTTCAGAGAAGAAGACTGACAATGTTTGAACAAACTTTTCAAAAATCATGCAGAAAGTCCTAGGGGAAGCTATTGGTAATTAGCTGTAGTGCCATGTAATAGAATTGACAAGTAGAAAGATAATGCCATCTGTTGGTAACTTCCATTTTAGTGGAGGCATTTCTACCTGAAATAAGCAGAGGAAAAATATTTTAAGTATCTACGAGGTTATTGGAAACAAATGGATGAGAGAAAGTACGTATTCAGTATTATTCATATGTTTAGAGGACAGTTTGATTTTACTGGCTGAAATCAAAGTGGATGCAAATGTTTTAAGCACTTTTTTTTTCTCTGTTATTTATGTAGTTAAACATAGGTAATATAATCATGCATTGTTGCATATGGTAATATACCATTACTAACCTGATATTTTAGGAAGAGCCTTTTAAGCTGATGAAATGAGAGAACCAAAATGGCAGTAAGAAGGTGCACAGTGGTGAAGCAGAAATGGTTGTATGAAGCAGAATGGAGGAGGCGTGGCAGCTGTGATTGCTGGTTTACACAGTGCAAAGATGACTATTCAAAATGTTAGTGTTCCCAGCCAAGAAAGCCGTTAAAGCACTGAAAGTTTCTGTAGAATCCTCCAGATTATTTTGTCAGCACTAGAACAGCTTTTGCCAGTGCTGCACAGCATTGCAAAGAAGAGTATTTGAGAACACTTGTAGAATGTAAGAGCTGTTGGAGGTAACACTGGAGATGTGGGTATTTTAGTAGCTGTGTAGGTGGCTGAGTCAATGGCTGTGGCATGGACCTGAAGATGAGTCATGCCTTTGGTAGTTTCTATTTTGTCCCATGGGGGCTGATCTAATGGCAGTATCTCTAAATAATCCTCTGTCTGTGGTTTTCAGATGGGGACAGTGTGGTTTTAGCTGCCTTTTGAGATGCTGAGTTGAAAACCTATTAAAAAATGAGCTATAGCTTTTAGATATCTGGTTTAATTTCAAAAAAACCCTATAGTAGATCAGTCTGCTGGAACGCTTAAGTGTCCATTTCCCTTGATACCTGCTTAGTGAAATGAAATGAAATGAAACTAAAAGTATTTTTTATCAGTGCTGAAATGATATTATTTTTCTGAGCTCTCACAAGGGTTTGGAAACTATTAAAACCCTTTCAAAATAATAATTGTGTCCCAAAACATTAATTAAGAATGATAGATAAGTTGCCTTAATTTTCTCTATAATAAGCTACTTCCACAAAACACACAGTCCAAATGACATTGTGCTAATATGTAATTCTGTACAAAATCTTTTACTTTAAGGCACACTGTATTGATCTGATGCTTTTAGGTCTGCTTGGAGGCGGTCTGAATTTTTGTACTCTCAGTATAAGTTAGATCGAATATTTCAGACTAGGGAAAAGAAATGTTGTTCTTACATAAATTTCCTAGGAATTATTAATTGCCAAATGCAAAACTGGAAGTCCAGAGGAAACCAGTTATTGAAGACTGATTCTTTACATATAAATCTTGCAAACAAACCAAGCTGACATTTCTGTGTTGAAAGACATATTGAAGGAAACAAACATTCTTAGCTATTTGTATCATGCTGTGTTTCAAAAACATGTTTCATTTTTGCCACAGTTTACTGCTATCTGCAGAAATCTTTTTGAATGGAAGGGCAGGCTTTAAAATGTAGCTTGTACCTTTTCTGTGTCTAAATTTTGGACTGTGATCTTCATAACCTCATAAATACAGTTCTAATGACATGATGGACAACTAGAACTTCAAACAACAGCTTTTAGCTGTTCAGCAGTTACTGGAACAGAATATCAGCTGCTAGGCATTAGAAGGAACAGTTATAAGAAACAATTTAATGCAAAACTTATAGGATTATCTGAAGTGGGTGAGAAATGTGTCTTTTGGCTTATTTTTCTGTTTCTGTTTTGCTGAAAGAATTTGTGTTCACTTTTAGAGGCAGTTGCTCTCCAATCTGAAAGTGACAGTCTTGATTTTTATTTTTAAGCATAACATTGCTACCTCCTCCCCTTCAGCTTTCAGTTTTGTCCATCAGCAGTCTGTTTTTGCCTTAATAGACTTGACCTTAATAGACTTGACTTCATGTGAACTTTTCTGCTGACGATTGCAGGATTGTGTTTGTATGTAAGCATATGGCTCTGAGTGAGCATTGAAAACAAGCAGTTTCTCTTCTGAAGATACCAAATGAAATTATACTTCACGATCCCCTGTAACAAAATGATTTTTAAAACCATTGTTTAGATTTTCAGTTAACTTATAAAAGACAATTCAGTTTTTAGCACTTTGTTCTGAGCCTTGGAAAGGGATGCATTTTTATTTGTAGTTGTGCTGGGTGCTTCATGAAGTGTTGGACGTTAGAAGAACATCCACTGTCCAAATCCGGTCACAGTGTGAGTCGGACAAAGATTTATTTGTCAAAAGCTTAAAATTTCACTATAAGCCTGTCCATTTTGCCAAATGTGTTTCTGTTTTTACAGGGATGAAACCAGATCATTATGCAAGATTTGAACAGATTTTGTTTAGTAAGAAAAGTTGTATGAAGACATTCTTGCAGTAAATGGCAAAAATGATGCTGATCTCTAGGGATATCAGAGCTCTCAGGGACAAATAAAGGTGCTATGAACTGTCAAGAGACAGATTTGACTGTCTTTTGTTGGCTAGGTGGAAGATGCTTTTTAGGATCAAATTTTTCGAAGAGTCAGGAGAAGAACCCGCAAATTGTAGCAAGGACTTCTGCACATTTCATTTCTTTCTTGGTTGTTCTGATGGGAGATTTTTGGCCAGTGAATCTTGGTAGTTTTGGGCTAGAAGCTCTTCTCTAAGAAGCTAAGTCAGAGCCCTGTCCATTGCAAAGATGTCACTGACTTAGCTGGATTATCTGTAGGCTGCAGCTCCCTCCCGGCCCTGGTGGGTGAGGGAGAAGCTCTGTGCCACACTGGGGAGTTTTGCACAGTCTGTGCAGCCTGCACAGCAGTGCCCTCCATCTCTGCTGTACCCTGGGAAGAGCAGGAAAACTTTTATGCCTTAGTGTTGCACTCATTGCAATACCTTTTGCACAAGTGAACAATAAACACTACAAGTGCAGGGTGCTACAGTTCATATGTAGAAATATATTTAATTCAAAGCAGGTGAGCAAGGCAGGGTCCCTGTATTTTTGTGGATGAAGAGCTGCTCTAAGTTATCGTCAATATTTAGGTCAGAAAGTAAAATAAAGTAATAACAAATAAAAGTAAAATAAATTTGTACTAAAATGGAAAAGATTCTTGACATTTTGAGAAATTTATTTCTGGTTTCTCATATAATCCTCTGTGTATCTGTTTGAAGTGGACAACACTTGGAGCAATTTTCTCCAAAATAGCTCCTTTAAATTTAATAAGTAAGACTACCTGAGGCTGCTGCTACATATTTCCTGTTGGAGCAGCTGTTAAAGTTGAGTAGCTCATAGATTTCAATGGCCTCTGGACCAAACTTGGGAGCTGCAGGGTTGTTTATCATACAAGCTAGCTGTGTAATGAGACCTCAGTTTTAATATCAGTAGCATTATTAAATCCCTGGACTTAAAAATAGTGAACCCATTACTATATTTCAATAGCTAGTTCAAATTATTAATTTAAAAGAATCAGTGCTTCAGTTGCTAAGAACTCAGTGCTTTAGAGTTTAGGGTGGTTTTGATTTTGGCTTTTTAAAATACTGCAAAGTCATGCAAAGCCAGAGTCCAGTCCTGCAAAATGCAAAATTCCTGCAGTTCTTCTGTGGGAATTAAAATGGGCTTATTCCCAATGAAAGCTTGAGCCCTTCAGGCATGAATGCTCACATGTCTGCTTTAAATTTAAATACAGATTACAAGAATTAACCAAAAGAATGCAGCAGGAATGTGCATACAGGAAGGTACAGCATTCAGAGGAAAAGTAGCTGAGAATTCAGAAGAAATTGTCTTGTTTTGGACAAGAGAATTCAAAATTTTGGACATAGACAGTGAGGATTTGAAGAGTGGCAGAAGGCATTTGGAGGAGGATTTGGAATGTTTTGTATCTGCAGCAGAGCTGCTAGAAAGGTTTGAGTCATATGGTATGTTTTTCATGGCATGGTAGGGTAAGTGAATATGTAGTCATAGGTGTTATTTTTACTGGCTTTTTAAAATGTGATTTTTTTTAAACTCCAAATATTTTTTCAGAGGCTGTTATTTTTACGTATCTTCCTTTCCAACTGTATTGAATAAAATCTGTCAACTCAATTTCTGTTTAATTATTAAAGGTCAGATTTTTCAAACCACAGCCTCTGGTTTTACAGATGCAAAATGCAGGGGGAATAGGCATTTTTTTTTGTAATTTGGCAGTGATGACTTCTAATGGATGCAGGTGAGATGATTTGAAAGTCTGAATATGTTATGAATGAAGCCAGGTGTTTACAGTTGGTGCGAGTTGCACCAATTTAAGGCTGGGCTGACAAAGAGGCTCTTGGAATACAGAATTTAACCTGTGCTTAGAAGATCTGTTGCAGTCCAGCATTTGCAAAGCAGGTACATTAAAATAATGTAATACTGTGCTAAGGTAAGGGAAAAAATCTTAAACTTGTTGTAAACATGTCTGTAAAAACAAGTTAAAGAATAACATTTCTTAGGAAGATCCTGCTGGGGACCAGCTATCTTGGTGTATTCTGTTGGAATCACATATGTTACTTTAAGGTCTAACTGAGCTGGAAAAAAAAAAAAAAGATTTGTTACCTTCAATGAACATTTCAAAAAACTTTTGCTAAATAGCCTTTGGTTCTATTCTTTGCTATTTTCCACGTGATGCTGCGTTCAGTGGTGAAGAATAATATCCAGGGTATTTGCTTTGTAGAAGTCTATTCTTCAGCTCTACTTAGGGGATGAAGATAGAAATCAAATTTAAAGAATCTGATGAACAGAGTTTACAACAGATCCAGCCTGTGGCAAGTCAGAGAGCAAGTCTGTAGATATTGTAACATTCTTTTGGTTCAGATATGCAACAACCAAAACTACCAAATTATTAGTTTTATGAGTACAGTTTCAGAAGGTGCCTAACTTTTATAAAGGGAATTTAAATGCTGTTTTTCCATTTGGAAATATTTAGGTAAAATTAGGAGACTTTAATACTTTAAAGACATTGTAAATGCCATTAATTTTTAGAATGGTAGGAAACTTGATGGGGATAACCCCTGAAAAATCCTCCAGTATGTCACCTTGCTAATCCTGGATAATTCTGACAGACAAGGTGTGTATGCTCTTTACAAAGACACTTGCGTAAATTGCTTTGAAATACCCAACATGTCTGTCCTCTTTATGGCTGATCTGAGGACTTGGATGGAAATTTTAGAGGCTTTATTTGGCAAATCAGTAAGCATGTACTCTCCTGCATACTGCTGAAATCTCTCCATTCAGTTAAAGCAAATGGGTGTTTGAAGTCCCAACAGCAGTTTTGTAGGACTGAATTCTTAATGTCAGAGGAACATGGGATCTGGCTCCATTTTCTTCAATTTTCATTTGAGCCAGTATGCAAGGATTTAAATGGGACTTTGTTTAAACAGTAGCAAACATGAAGTATTATTTTCTAGTTCCAAGCTAGTGGTTTATGTCTATTTTTGCTGTCACCAATATTGTAAAAATGTATAATCAAACCAGCTTTAATTCTTGTAAAACTGAAATTGGTTTGTAAAACAATGTATAAATTGTGTTTCATAGACAGAAAAGCTTGTATT
>NW_020955840.1:0-1367 GCF_003031625.1 Empidonax traillii
TCCAGCCCTGCTCACCACCATTCATTAAGGCCTCTGGCAACTCCTTCCCCATTATCATGTGTCATTTACTGCATATTTTTTGTGAAGTTGGCTTTCAGATGTGGGACTTAATATTTATCCCCTTGTTTATCCCCTGTTTCTTACACACTGTGCAGGAGGTCTGAGCTCACTTCAGGAAACAAGAGGTACCATTCAGGGCGCAAGAAGTGTTTGTGTAGGAAATAAAAATTGCTTGTAAGCTTTTTTTTTTTTTTTTAAAGCTCTTAAATCTTTGTTGGCTTGAGCTGGGAACCTGCAAACAAGAAGAGTTGGTGTCTGTGGTGGGGAAAGGAGGCCCAAAGTAGGGAAGGAAGAAGCATCTGACAACAGAGTCACTTCCAGGCAGGCAAGAGGAAGTGGGACAGAAATGGAACCAGAATGGAACAAGGAGAAGTTGCAGTTTTCGTCTGGGTTGAAAAACGTGGACCAGACAACACAGGAGCTCCTTCCTGAATGTAAAGCTTTTTGTGGGGTGAGTCCTGGTGGCTGAGGAGATGCTGGGAGGGATTGGATGAACATCAGGCAAAACCAGTATGAGGTTGGGTAGCTCTCTTTTGGGCTCATGTTGCTCCCTAGAAAGACAGGAGGTTTTGAAGCTGTGGCTTTGACATTTATCAGTCAATATTTTCTTCATTCAAAACAACACAAAGTTACCTTGAACTGTCACAAATGCACAAGAATTTGCACAAGAATTTTCCACTCAGATATGTCGTGGAATCACGGAATGATTCGGGTTGGAAAGGACCTTAAAACTCATCTCATTCCAACCCCTGCCATGGGCAGGGACACCTTCCACTAGCCCAGGATGCTCAAAACCCCGTCCAACCCAGCCTTGGACACTTCCAGGGATGGGGCAGCCACAGCTCCTCTGGGCAACCTGTGCCAGGGCCTCCCCACCCTCACAGGGAAGAATTCCTTCCAAATATCTAATCTAAATCTCCCTGTTTTAATTTAAACCCATTGCCCTTTCTCCTACCACTGGCTGTGTAAAAAGCCACTCTCCCTCTTCTTCATCATCCCCCTTTCGGCACTGGAAGGGGCTCTAAGGTCTCCTGGGAGCTCCCCAGCTCAGCACTGACCCACCCCGGAGCGTTCATCTCCGCGTCCTCCATCCCGGATGGTCCCGATCCTGATCCCTGTCCCGGTCCCGATCCCGGTCCCGATCGCCCCGCTCCGGCAGCGCCGCGCGGGCCCTCGGCCGCCACCTGGCGGCGATGGGGGGAACTGCGGCGGGCGCGGAGCGCTCCCGGAGCATCCGCGGCGACACCGGCGACACCGGTCCCAAAAAACCCACCCCCTCAGCCCCCCACCCCCCTTTCTCTGCTACC
>NW_020955840.1:1490-3684 GCF_003031625.1 Empidonax traillii
AAAAAAAAAAAAGCAGTGTTATAACCAGAGAACGTGTTTTCAGTGAATTCCCAGTATTGCCTGACCACCCTCAGTAAATCTGGACCCTGTGGTTGCAGATTCTGCAGCTGCCCTCTCAGGTCCAATACAGTAAATCAACCCAGAAAGGGCATTATTTTATTACAGAATTGATTGGACGTGTCCCACATCCAACTGCCTTATTCTATATCGTTCCTCTTTATATATAGCAGCAAAAGCTGAGAGGTGGCTCTGTTTGCCAGCTTAGGTATATATAGCCAGGCCAACCTGGCTCCACTCCACCAGGAACCTTTCAAATAGGGCAATGAGCTATTTGTGGCCAAAGGGGCTGACTCGGGGAGGTATCAGTGACAAGAGGCAAAGAGCTGCTTGTTTGTGTGGCCCAGGGAACACGTGTGCGTGTAGCCAGGCGATTGCTGACGTTTATTATGTAAAAACTACACACAGAAGGGCTCCAAAACAGAAATGCCTTAATAATTATCTCATCTCCAGTGCCATGTCCACTTCTGGATGCACATTTTCCGTTGAGCAGCTTCGTGCGTTCTCTCACGCACGGGAGTAGCTCCAGTGAAACATCTGCTGCACCATCCATATCATCCTCCTCCTCCACATCCCTTCTCCAGGCAGAGGCTGGAGGAAGCTCCACAACTGTCAGGCAGCTGCTCTGCTCTGACTACTGGGCATTGCATTTGTTCCTCGTGTTTCCCCATCTTTGATCACAAGCCTCTCAGACTCGCCTGACAGGGGAGGGGTTATTTTTGGCCTGGTGTTCATGCAGCACGATCCCTGCTCGGCCCAGGTGCCAAAACGAGCTGCTGGCCTTCATGTGGCCCTTGTGCAAACCCACAGAAAGGAGGAGACTGTCCCAAAGCCTCGCCAGTGCCACTGCCCTGCACTGAAATGTCTGTAGTGGGTGTCTCCAGCATAAATTTTGACTGATAATACCTCAGTGTAACAGCCATGCCCCGAGTGGGGGGTGAAAAATAGGAACTATGCATCAATAGGTAGTTCTCTTCTCAGATCTCCAACTGGAAATCAAAAAAGAGCCTGGTGGGTGCACACAAGGGAAAACCTTCCTTGTCCACCCAGGCCAAGGGCCCTTTCTCATGGAGACCCCACCAATTTCAGTGGGGTGGTTTCCAGAGTGACCTGAGGCAGGATGTGAAGTGGGAAACCAAATTTGGTAAGGGTTTATTGCAGTTCCTGGAATTACTCACTGTGTATGCTGATTAAACCCTCCTCTCTTTAGTGATCACTTTTTCCACTCTGCTAGAGGGTCTTTTTTTTTTTCTCTCCCCTCCCATTTTATCCTTCTTTTTGGAGAAGCACCAAGTAAAGCAGTCAAATATAGTCCTTTACAACCACACACACCTTTACACACCACAAGCCACTTCCCAACACCCTCTGGCAAACCTATGGCTGATAGTGCAGGACACCCAGAACCACAGAATTCCTTTGAGACAGACCAAAGACGTGGGAGGATGGATTTGAGACCCTCACGGCGCTCAGGATTTTGGCTGGGAAGCTCCAGCGGGGGAAATCACGGCAGAGTGGAAGCGTCGCATGTGACTCTCCGTCTGCACATGTGGATGTGGGACTGAAACAGCTCCCATCCCTTTCCTCATGTTAATAAAAGGGGATGGTTCCTGCCAATTTCCAGCTCGAGTTTCATCCCCCTGAAATACGTGCACTTTCCCCAGCTGTATGTTTGGCCTGGGGTAATTAGCACAGTGCTAATTTTACCTGAGCTGATGAGAGCGCTGGAAGGGCCTCACCATACAAAAAGGAGGATCCACACACTGATTCAGCCTTCTGGGGCCTCTTTTTGGGCAAAGAAAGCCACGACTTTGAGACTTGTAGATTTGCTTCTTCTTCCCAGAGTTGTCTGACACGGAGCTGAGGGCAGGGAAGAGCGAGGTCAAGGATACTCATGCGCTGGGAACGAAAAGCACTGAGCACTGCTCGCAGTAAATTACCTTATGCACAATAAATTACTCAAATAGATCTGCTTCTTCTCTTTGCTCTCCTGCGAGACAAGCCACTTCCAGACACCAAAAGCACAAAGATGCTTGGAAGCCTTTTATTTCTTCCTGGGCCTTCCAAAAAGATTCAAAGTCAATTGACATTTCAGATGAAGATTCAGAACAGACACTTAATTCTATCCAAGCCAGTTCAG
>NW_020955840.1:4098-20034 GCF_003031625.1 Empidonax traillii
AAATAGATCTGCTTCTTCTCTTTGCTCTCCTGCGAGACAAGCCACTTCCAGACACCAAAAGCACAAAGATGCTTGGAAGCCTTTTATTTCTTCCTGGGCCTTCCAAAAAGATTCAAAGTCAATTGACATTTCAGATGAAGATTCAGAACAGACACTTAATTCTATCCAAGCCAGTTCAGCTTGAAAAAATTACAGTGAAGTACGGTCAGAGGAAAAGCAATTTGCCAGGGCTTGAAGAGTGTGAATAATGCAAAGCAAACAGCTCTCTGCAGTGTTCACTTGTGCTTTAAAGTGTGCTCTCCTGCACTGTGCACCCGTCCTGCCTTCTCCAGAGGTCCTGGGCACCAGCATCACAGGTGGGGAGAAAGGAAAGCTGAGCTGGTTGGTGACTTCTGACTTCTGTAAACCTGGAGGGTTGATTTATGGTGTGGGTTTTGTTTTTTTTTATTTAACAGAAGAGCCAGAACTGATCGGCACTGCTGGCACTTGATCCCAAGCTCTGGAGTCCCCCTGTCAGGAAAGGGGAACAAAGCCAGCCCGTTGTGCTCTGCTCTGGGCTGTTCTGCAGAGGGGTTTTTGTGCCACCTTTGCTGTCAGAGAGCACAAGCACCTTCCAGTACCGTCACAGGGACATGACAAGCCCCTGCTCATTCTCTGCCTGCCTTTGTCTGCCCTGCTGGCTCTCTGCCTCTTTACCCTTTGCCACCGACTGTCCCTACATGTGATCTCTGCCCTTTGTCAAACCTTGACACTTTGTGACTTTCCACACCGTTTTTTTTCAATACCTGATGGGAAGCAGCACAATCTTTTCCCCTCCAGGCCCTGTCACAAGGTTGCTTAATAGGGTTTGGGCATTAGCTCAAATAATATCAGGGGATCAAAGCCAACTTCTGAAGTATTAGGGAGATTACAGGGAAACTCGTGGCTCATGCTGAGGTGCAACATTTCCTAGCACAAAACAGGGGAGACCCTCCTTCTGAGCCATCCCTTCCCTTTTGGCATCTGGCTGAGGCTGTACCAGAGCACAGGACGTACAGGTTGGCCCAAATTTCCACGCAGGATGCCCGAGGGTGGGTGAGGAATCCTTCCCCCTGCCTGCACATGAAAGGCACAATTTAGCCTGGAGGCACAAAATGGCATCAGAAAAGCAAATAAGCAGTACAGGATCGTGATAGCCAAAGAAAGGAAGCTGTGGCATTTACTTGCTGAGGATTATTTCCCCTCTGACGACAGATTTTTCAAGTGACAGGGGTGTTTTAGCGGGTGGGCCTTGGAGGGCTGGTCCAAGTAATCAGTCAAAAACAATATCAGGAAATTTAACCTACGATTTCCAGCTTGGTTTGGTTTTACTCATCTGTTAAATTTTCGTTTGGAGGGACCTTTCGGAAGGTGCCAACTGATTTAATTAATTGGTGTCCCCAGGAGTTCCCAGCAGGGCCGTGCTGCCAGAGACCTGCTCCGTGTGTCCTGGCCAGGCTGTCCTTGCTCCTCGGCTTCCTGACCAGGGAAGGGCAGGCACAGGGCAGGAGAGGTGCTGGGATGGCTCTGAAAGCTCTCAAGGCTCTCCCAAAAAGGTGGGAGTGCTCAGCACCAGCTCCAGCAGCTCCAGGACCCTCCCCTGCTGCACCTGCAACAGGAATTCAGCTGTTGACCAAGCATTGAGGAATCCAGCAAAAAAACACCCACCCACCCACCAGTCCCCTCTCAGGGAGGGGTCTCCTCCACTGCCATCGGGGTGGAAGTTCCCGCTGGATGTAAATAGGCCCAGCACTGGCTCCTCAGGAAGCTTCAGCTTGTTTTCTGCTGTGGTTTTCCTTCCACAATGGCCAATGATCTAACTCTCTGTTTTTAGCACAGTTTATTTGCTTTCCAGGAGAGAAAATAAACTCTGATATTGTCATTTACGCTGTGGCCACAGACTCCAGGCAGATCCTGAGGTTCTGGTGCAAGCTGATAGAAAACACTGAGGGCATTTGATCTCAGCTAATATAGCAAAATAAAAAGTGTGAGAGAAGGAACAGAGCAGTCATTTGCGTGATGTTAACACAAATCAGATGCTTTCAAGCTTATAAAAGCAGTTTTCACTGGAGTGGGTACACTGATGGGTAATAAGTGACAGTGATACCCAATGATCAGCAGCAGAAATGCAAGATGCACACTGCAGTGCAGGAAAAGCACACAGGGCTTTAATAGAGGCTCTCTGAGTCCCTTCTGGGTGTAAGTCCCTGCTGGAAGCAGGTCTCATCCTTCACCCACGTGCTGCACATCATCCTCTCTCTCAGGATCTACCAAACATCACCTGACAAAGCGAAGCTGCCCAGCTTGAATCACTTTGGAGAACCAAGCTGTGAATACAAACAGGTCAGCAGGAGAGGAGCAGAAAAGGCAGGTAATCTGCCATAATTTTCCTTAGAAAAGACAAAAGCTTTCTGGCTCTTTCTGCTGCAACTCACTTTTTTATTCTTTCTTGCCACTCCCTTTCCCACTGGAAATTTTCCATGTTCCTGCCCATGGTGGCACACACAGGGCCCTGCTTTCTCCCTCTTCCTCCAGCCAAGCACAAGCCTGTACTCATTACCCCTCCTCCTCCTCCTGCACACAGCTCCAGAAGTCAGATCACCACCTCGTTTTGCTGAGCAGAGGTTGTTGGGCCAGAAATGTTGGTGGCAGGATCCTGAAGGGGCAGAGAAGCTTTTCCCTCTTGCATCTCTTCCCACCCTCACACCTTGAACAGCCCTTCCCAAGGATCAGCTCCCCAAACTCTGCTGATCCCATGGAAAGAGGCTGAGGTTTCATTGCTGCCCCAGGGCAGGGACCCAGCCCCTGTGTCTGAGCAGGGTGGGCTCTGCAGGTGGGAGTTTGGAAGTTGGGTTAGCACCACGAGGGCTTTGGAGCAAGGAGGTGACTTGGCTTGGTTGAACAACCTCAATTCTCTTATCCTTTTCTCCTGAGAGAACTGGGATTGTTCATCCTGGAAAAGGGGAGCTTCAGAGTGACCCAACTGCAGCCTTCCAGCACCTGGAAGGAGCCTGCAAGGAAGATGGAGAGGCACTTTTTCAAAGGGCCTGGAGTGAGAGGACAAGGGGGAATGGCTTCAGACTGACAGAGAGAAGGGTTAGATTGGATGTTAGGAAGAAATTCTTCTCTGTGAGGGCCCTGGCACAGGTTGCCCAGAGAAGCTGTGGCTGCCCCATCCCTGGAAGTGTCCAAGGCCAGGTTTGACAGGGTTTGGAGACCCCTGGGCTAGTGGAAGGTGTCCCTGCCCATGGTAGGGTGTGGAATGAGATGAATTTTAGGGTCCCTTCCAACCCAAAGCACTCTGATATTTTTTAATTCTGCTCCTGTGCCTGGGAGAGCCCACAGCAGGCAATCACTGAAAAACTGATGAACACCCTCTCCCTTGAGAGCCCCCTGCTCACCTACAACATCCAGAACCCAAAGTTTTCAAGCCAGAGAAACACAAAGATTTCCTTACCCTGTTCTGTTCTGCTGAGCAGGAGCCTATCCTGATTTTAGGAAACCTGGCAGCCCAGTAGCACCAGGAACTGAAGCTGTGAGAGAGAATGAAAGGGCAGTCACACAGTTTGGTGTGTGTAAGCTGCTGGCTCTTAACCCTTTTCCTTCCAGGAATTGTCAGGTTCCCCATGCCAGCTCCATAAGCATGTTGTCACCACTCTGGCAAGTTTTATTAACCATTAACTCCCTTTCCCCTGAGATGTCCAAAGAATGGGAGCTATGGAAGATCATGAGATAATTTTGAGATTAGTAGGAAAGTATTAACTTCATGAATATGTAATTGCTTGGTCACTTTTATCACTTACATTAATACCATTAATCCAAATAATACTTTCCCCACCTCTGCCTCTGAGGCCAAACTGCCAAAGCTGATGACTGGCTGGGCAAGGCAAAATATAGAATATTGGCATGTCACAAACAATGCCAGATGTCCCTGACACTTACTGAATTTCTGGAAGATCATTCACAATTATCAACTCTGAAAACTATCACTAAATGGTACTAGAGCTGTGTGGATACAGCCAGGCTTCGAGAAAACATGGAATGTGCAAGGTGTACATTAAATACCAGATTAACACTTCCTAATTATTTTAAGGCCTTAGACCCTGCAGGTGTTGAGAGAACTCTCTTTTACTAACAGGTGTCTATCATATCATATTTTATTGGGTCTGAAAGTTTAGCTGGAAACGAAAGATCCTTTGAATTAGGCACCTTAATTTGTTGAGAATGGAGCCACATGGAATATGGTGTCGGAAAGAGGTTTTCCTTGGCAGAACTCTTTGGGTTGCTGTTGGATTGGTAGTTAGATACAGCCCCTGCTAGCCATGGATTGCTGTTTGCAGTTCAGTATTTCAAGATTTCCTCACCTTGCTTCCCACATCCCCCACCTGCAGCAGCAAGGACTGAAAGTATACACTTTTTTTTTTTTTTTTTCAAAATCCAGTCACTGGCTGGTGATTTGTCCTTAAAAAGAGACATCCTGAAATCTTAAACAGAGATTTTGGACACAAAATACATGGTTAAGAAAAATAATGTGAATGGGGTGTGAGTTCCACTCGTCTCAGATATATAAAGCAATTCAATTTCCTCTTCCATATTTCATCCCTCCTATGAACAAGCACATTTTGCTCCAATATAACTGTCTCACCGGCTGCACATCTGTATATCCCATTTGCTTGCAAAGTACAAGATGTATTTATTTGCTCTCTCAAGCCTTATCAAACATGTAACCGTCTCTCTGTGGAATTTTCATTGGGTTTACCCATTCCTGCTCTCACCAGCGTGGTTCATTTTTCCTTGGAGATCCCAACATCAGACCTATAAAGGCCCAGTTAATGTCCAAACCCCAGGGGTTTGCTGTGAATGGGGAAACCACCTTTTCCTGATGAATTTTTTCCAGTTGACCTAATGGCGAGGGAAGAAAGGCAAACCTATGCCAGTTTGCATGCATGGAAATGGTGAGACCAGAAAAAAAAAAAAAAATCCCAAATGTGTTATTTATGGCATTTCTTCTCATCTTGTGGAAACCGAGCGCTTCGATTCCACCAGGCCGTGTTTTCTTTGCAAGCACAACACAATCAAGCTATTTTCAGCTGGCAATAAAAATCCTTGAGAACCAAAGCAGATCTGGCCACTTTGAGAGATGAAGACTAATGCAATCTGATAATTAGGTCATTTCACCGCCAAGACAGAAAAAGCAATTTAATAACATCTCCCGTGGAGGGAGACGGGGGCTGAAGCCTCTGCTCCCAGCTGGCAGGGGCTGTGCCTGCAACACGACTCTCCATTTGCTTCCATGGGGCATCTGCAGCTCTCTGCAGGCTGAGGTGGTGAGATCCACGCCAGAAAAAGGGGATGAAAAGCCTCTGCTTTCACTGGCACACCCTGGGATCTGTCCAAAGCATCCTGCTTTGTCACTGGCTCCTTTTCTTACACCTCCTGCTATGAAACAGGGATGTTCTGCCTTCCCAGAGCCCTTCCTATCCCTTGGTACTGTTTCTTCTGCACATAAAGGGTCTTGTCTTGAAAACCCCTCAGCCCATGGCCATTTCACATCGCCCTTCTAATATTTCGCTCAGAAGGCAGTGAGAGATTTCTGAGGCAGGGCTAAGTCAAATTAGAAAACCAGCCACGGAGAGAAGGAAAACAAACCCTCGCTCAGCCTTGAGGGTTAAGTTTTCAGCTGCCTCTCACCCTCTTTGTCCTGCCTTGTTGCAACAGGAAAGGGTTTTTTAGAAACTTTTCTTGCAACTTCAGCTTCCCCCTTTGGGGATCTGGAAGGACTTCTCTCGCTGAAGTCCACGCAGATGGTTCTGTTCTGGTTCTCATTGCCTGTATAATAGATTAGAATCGATATTTCATTGTAAGAAAAAGCTTTCTGGGCAGAGCTGCTCCGACTTTGCAGAGCTGTAAAACGGTGACGATGTATATACTCTACCCCTCCTCGGTGAATGGTTGTGAACAAGCCTTACTCATACCAGTGGGTCTGGGATCTCTGGGTCCAGGAGCTCTGTAGTCTTTATCGCTCAGTTTGCATGAGTAAAGGCTGAGTAAGAGTCTACAAAGTCAGGCTGTAACCCATAAATATCTTGTGGATGTTGCACAGGGAACTGCTGGATTCCGTGCCCAGCTCACAGCGTGAGTTCTCGGAAGAGCATCTCCTCCCAGGAGTGGATTGCAGCTCTACCTTATTTCATTTCCATATAGATGGGCACATTCTTCTTCGAGATGGGTCAAATTGTTGCTATTCTAGCTGTTCATAGGAAGTACACGGAGAGAGTAACAAGGGATATTTCTCTCTGATGCAGGGACACGAGCAGAGCAGTATTTGTGCCTTCTCTCAGATCGGGTGGATTTAATGATCTTCGCTTTACTGAATGAACGAGATAATTGCGTTCATTGCCTCTTGTAGATTTTTTTTTTTTTTCAGATTCATCATTCATAAGGCTGTTGGAGGACTTTCCTTCCACTTCAGAATGAACAGAGCCACCCAAGAACAACTTACAAACAGCACGATTGCCCAACGTGCCCGATTGCTCAATCTACAGAAACACTTGTCTCTTCTCCCCCCTCCCTTTGAGTAAAGTTTGTGCATCCTGAGCACGCAAAAACGGGCACTTCTGAGCCAGCTGCGCTTGGCCATTGTGTTTATTGCTGCAACAGTGTGGCACTTCCTCATTCAGAGGAACTCGGCGAGCACTGTCAGTGCCAGGAGAGGCAGTTGGTGGGATGGGTCAGTGCATGAGGAGTGTGTTCTTAAAACCTCCGCACCATGAGGGAGTGTTTGGGCAAAGCACCTCCAGTGAGTGTTTAAAGGCAGCTCATCCCGGAGTTGTAAGCTTAGGAAACAAGTGAGGAGGAGAGTTTAAGCAATAAGGAGCGACTGCAGGCACTGGCATTGCTGTGGAAAGCAAGGATTCGTATTCACAGCCTGTCCTGGACGTGGTAAGAGGCTCCTCGGAGGAGAGTGGCCGACCCACTTGGGCCTGTCTATCCCCCCAGGCAGACCTGCCTGATGATTCACCATCCCACAAGCATCCCCAGCACCCATTTCAGGGTGTTGCAGAGCCCTGGGTGCAAATCGAGGTGTTTATGCCAGTTTCTGAAGCTTTGTGTGCTATGCCCCCTTTGCACTCAGCAGTCACCTTGGCTCTGAGTTTTCCAGCACATGACAGGGCTCCCTGCTGGATTTCAGCTGTTGGCACTCGGGAACTCAGCTCTCCGGGGGCAGCAGGAGCATGTTCTGCAGTGGACACCTGCCTTGGAAACTAACACCCCTGCACTGTCCATCAGGGCTTGGCAAACTTCGGGCTCTGCTTACAAGGCTGTTTTTGTTCCTGCAAGGCTCCCAGCCAGACACTTCATCCTTATTTTTCTGTATCTTAGGCCACGTTCACTGTAGGGAGGACAAGCTATTAAAAATCAGTTTGATTTCTGCATATTTCCACCCTGGCCAGCCCGACCGAGCTGCCACAGGTGAGCCAGGGAACAAAGACGTGAATCCCACACAGTGCAGCCAGGTTGATAACGCTCTTGCTTCCAGCAGTGCTCTAAAAGATCTCAGTCCAGGGATCAAAGCTCTTGTTTCGGAAGGGACGTTTGATTTGAGTTAAGAAGAAGGATTTTCATCTTAGGAGAGCTCTGCTGTGTTTGCCTGGCTTCCCATTCCTGTTAAGTGTCAGGACTTTGGGATGGGATACCCTGCACCTCCGCGTTTCCCTTCACTAAAACAGAAAAAAAAAGGAACAAAAGGGAAGAAACTATTCTGTCTCCGGTATTTTTTTATCAGTGCCCGGGGCTTCGGGACATCATCCTGAGACATGGAAACGGGAGCGAGAGCAGGCTCCCAGATTCCACTCACGGGACCTTCCCAAGTTGAATGTGAAGTCCCGCAGAAGCCTTTCCGGCAGCGCTGGGAGGGTGAGGGGGGTACCCGAGGCAGGTGCTCGGTGCCCGCGGGCGTTCCCGGAGCCTCCCGGTGTCGGGAAACGGAGCAAAGCGCTGCGTGCCCGCACAGCCCCGGGCAGCCCCCGCATCCACCGCGGCTGCTCCAGGACCCTCCGCAGCGGGCACACGGGCAGCAGGAGACCGGCAGCCCTCTCCCGGGACCCTCCGCAGCGAGGACACGGAGACCTGCTGCCTTCTCCCCGTGTACGGGGGACCGGGGTCTCGCCGCTCAACCGGAGGAGCATCCCCCGTCCCTCGGAGCATCCCCGCTCCTCTCCCGCTCCCGATCCCGCCGATCCCTCTCCCGGGCTCCCCCCGCGGCCGCGCCCCCCCGACCACTCCCTCCTTGTTCCATTGGCCTTCGGGGCGGGGGAGGCGTGTCCGGCGGGGCCGCTATTAAACATCCCATGGCCGCCCGCAAAAAGGGGCCGCGGGCGGGCGGGAGCGCAGAGCGGGCGGGCGGCGGGCACCGGGCCGGCTTCGGCATCCCCCAGCTGCTGGATCTTACACCCCTGCCCTCCACACGCACCTCCCTGGCGGGCCGCGGCAGGTAAGAAAAGCTCCTTCTCCATCCTTTCGAGTCGCCCACCCACCCCTCTGTCTCTCTCTCTCTCTCTCTTCCCCCTCCCCACTTCCAGGAGCGCAGCCCCCCGAGGGGGGGAGGCGATGCGCTGTGCTGTGTCGCGACCCCCTGAGATAAAGCTGCCCTTGTGTTGCCCCGGTTTGGAGGGGGAACTCCTGCATTTCTCACGCCCCCATCCCCGAGCTATTCTCAGTGCCTGGAATAATTCGATAGGTATGGCTGGAGCGCCCGAGCATCTGCTTCCAGCATCTGTTTGCGCTCATAACTTTCCATGCACCAGCTGCTCCCCCCCATCCCCCCCGGGATATTTTATCCTGGGGAAGGGCTGGAAGTTCTCATGACAACTCCGTGTCGCTCAAGGCGCGCCGCTCCATCCCTTTCCCTTCTTCTCGCCTGTTGTTCCTGCACAAGAGGGAGGGCAGAAGCAGCGAGTCCCAGCGCTCAGATGGATTTGAGTGCCCGGAGCGGTTTAGAAGGGTGTGAAATGAACCTGTAGCTTCATTCATCGGCAGCGTGGAAACGGTGGGGCTTCTTTATTTCAGATCAGCCTGCTAAAAAAATAATAATAATAAAAAAAATAGGAAGAAGGAGAAAAAAAAAATACAGGCTGTGAAGAGCTGTATTGTTTCAGCTTAGTTCCTGACAGTTACAGGAAAAAATACTGATAAGCAAAGGCAGATGGATTCGGGGGTTCGGTGCCCGGGACCCGCAGGTGTCGGGGGTCAGCGGGACCCGCAGCTCTGTCCCCGCCGCCTCCGCACCCCGCGGGCTGCCCGCACTTGTCTCCCTGTCTCAGCCTTACCTTTACACTTGTTTGCTTTTCCATCCTCGCAGCCGGTGCACCGCGTACACCCCCTGGTGATGGCTGTTCCACTCGTAGTTATTTTGTCATCGGCTACAAATACCCCGAGCGCGTCTCCCTGGCAGGACAGCAGATGCAAACGCCACTTGTCCTCTTCTCTGCTATTTCTTCTCACCCGTTTCCCTGCATAATCTGATCTTTTTTTATTTATTTTATTTTTTTTAATTTACTTTTTTCCCCCACTGCCTGTCCGTGAAGGGCAGACCCTTCTCCTGAGAGCAGCTCAGCACTCCGTGTAACTCGAGTCCTCCCCAAACCAGCGGAGAAGCCCTGGGGAATGACTTTTAAGGAGAAAGGTTACAGGGGTGGCCGTGCCCGGCAGCGAGGGAGCAGGAATGTGGGAACAGGCTTCGCTGGGGCGAGAAGCTCCTTTGTTCTGTTTTCCGAGGGCAGCAGGGAAGGCTTGGCTGAGCTGGTGCTGGTGCTCTCTTGGCAACATGTGCCCGGCTGTCTCCGCAGGGCTGTGTGGCGTCAGCCTGGGAATAACCGCTCCAAGCGCTCGTTAGTGCTCCTCTCCACTCCCTCCCCTCTCCTTGCACTTCTGAGTTTTCCCTCAGTCTTTAACCTTCTGCACAAATTCCCTTCGAGCTGCTCGTTGCAGAGTTGAACGTGCGGTGTGAGCTCTTTCCCCGGGGAAGGGCTGCAGGGGGATGCTGAGGGGAAAGCGAGGGTTTGGGCTCCTCATCGTGGCATTGCCCCAAATGCTGGCTCGGAAACGCTGCAGATGCAGCACAGCCCCGTTTTTCCCGGCTCCTCCAAGCATCCCCTCGCAGCAGAGCAAGCCAGGGCTCTCCCATCCCATCCCATCCCATCCCATCCCATCCCATCCCATCCCATCCCATCCCATCCCATCCCATCCCATCTCATCCCTTCCCAGTAATGCTGTGTCAGTGCCAGTGCAGGTAATTACAAGCTGCGTTGCCTGTTCTCCCTTCCAGGAGGAAAGGTAACCTGGATTAATAATAATAATAATAACACACCTAGTGATGATTGAATTTCCAGCTGCGTGTGTGTGTCTGGCTGCACTGGGCTCAGGTATAGAAATGCTGGGCTCAGTTGGTGGGTGCTGGGTTGGTTCTTTTTTTTTTTGTCTGGAGAGGTTTGCAGGGCTGGTCCCACACTGGCATTTTTGGTGCCACCAGCAGCTGATGCTGGGGTGGGGAGGGGGGCAGCAGCCTTGCTCTGCCTTGGAGCAGCAGGTGGATTAGCAAAATGAGAAGTACCATTAGGTTTTCATGCTGGTTGTGTCTGGGATTTTTGGGGGGGTCCTCTGGTGAAACCAGTTGGGAAGGTCAGGATGAACACTGGTCAGGTGTGTGGTCAGGCAGCCAGTGGATCCACTGGGGGTTTCACAGGACCTGCCACCAGCAGGAGTGAGATCAGACCTGCTGGCTGGTCCCTGTGCACGGGGCTGGTCCTGCTCCCATCCCGCACGTCCCGGCATCCTCCCCACTCCGAGCACTCACAAGGATGAGAGGCAGTTTGGGCTGTAAAAGCAAGAAGACAACTATGCTGCAGTGGAACATGCCAGAGCTTTGTGGGATAAACTTCCAGCAGTCTGCAAATCCAGGCACACCCCTGGATTTAGGGATCCTTAGAGCCAAATGGGTGCAGGTCCACTCCCAAGGGCACAGCACCCACTGAGCAGCCAGGGAGGGGAGATGCTGGGCAAGGTGCAGTAGGTAGAAGGTGCTGAGCCCTTCAGGGGAGGAATGTGGCAATGTAGGATACCTGATTCGGGTCCCAAACTTCTGAATGCAGCCAGCTCACTGCAGGAAGCTCCGTTAGGATTTCAGTGATTTGTGGAATTCAAACAAATGTCCTCAGGTCAAGACTTTTGTGAGGGAAGCTGCATAGTCAGACACTTGAGACTTTACAGCTTATCTTTCCCTCCACCACAAGTTTTCCTCTAAAATCCAGCAGACAATGCAGGGGAGAAAAAAAAAAACTCCAGACTTCAAAATAAACTGTTTCCTAGGCTGTGTGTTTCCATCAGCTTGGAACAAAACAGACTTTGACCGTGGAAGTCGAACATGACTGTGATTATAGGATGTGGTTTGTAACTGATCGATTTGCAGAGCAATGCAATGGCTTTTCAAGAAGTTTTTTTGTGTGTGTGTGTGTGTGGAATGTATCAACAGTAATTTCGCTTCCCTGCTGTGTTCAGGTTTCTAATAAACGTGTTTTCCAGCCAAAACAAAAATCATTTAAGTGAGCATTAAAAGTATTCTTTTGTATTTTTGAGAATGACATCCTGATGGGAATGAGAACAAAAAGGTGTGTGGGGGGAAAAAGTGGATCCTTAGGCAGTGCAGGCAGGACAGTTGTACAAGGAAGAATAAATGTACAGAATAAGTAAGAGGGCAGCTACACCATAAGTGTTCGTTGCTGAGGGCTGTGCTCAAAATGGGCATTACTGAACCTATTGAGAGCTGCCAAAATGTCTTGTAGGAGCTGAAGTCACAGATGACTAATCTTGGCAAATAGGCATCGGGACACATTCTTGCACAACAAACAGGAGTGAGGAAAAAAGAGGAGGTAAAAGTGAACCCTGAAGAGATCCCGGAGGGAAGAGCAGCCTGCAAGGAACTGAGAGCACAGTCATGCTGCTGTTTGTCACCTGCTCTTTTCCTAACAAGTGTTTGCTGAGCTAAAGCCCTTGTAATGTGGTTGTGGAAGGATGTGGGAGGGCTGAGGAGCTGTTTGGAATCCCTCAAGTTTCTGGAACACCTCTGCAGGGCTTTAGGAGCTGCTGTTGGGAGAGGAGAAAACGTCTTATCTGCAACTGTTGTGGGATTCGAGTCAGAGGAAGACAGAGGTCCTGCTGGGCAGGGTTTGTGCTCCACAGTGACTGCAGTTTTGTTGGGCCTTGGACAAACTCAGATGAATTTTGGTAGCATTAATTTAGGGAGAGCATCGCGATTTAATCCCCTGCTCTGGTAAATGGTTCTGAAGTCTCCTCTGCCACGACAAAGGGACAGCAGGCATTGCCCAGCACTCGGGTTTAGCCTTGTCTCCTGCATGGGGCACGTGTAGATGGAGCAGTGGCATTAGTGCCTCTCTCCTCTGCAGCATTCCAATTCCATTTCCTGATACACAGAACATGACTTAATGGATGACGCACTTGTTAAAAGCTGAACCTGGGTCTAAGCCAGGCCTCCCTGAAACAAGTTTGGTGGCTTCTGCCCTCAGGAAGAAGGGTTTGTAGCCTCTCAGCTGAGTCTTAATTGGTGATGTTTAAGGCCCATGGGACACTTGGAGCCGTTACCTGTTGGAGATGGAATCGGCTGCCTCGGGCTCCTGAGGGGAAGGTGCTGGCGCTTGCTACTGAAGGTGTTATGAAGACAGGTGGTTCTACTCCACTGTAGCCTTTCGGTAGTTGTATCACTGCAAGGTTTAATTTACTCTGTCCAGCTTATGCCTAAAACCTGCAGAGATCCCAGTGAGTTTCTGGAGTTAAAGAGGAACTAATGCCGCCCTCATTCCTGCCCTGTGCAGAGAGTACACAGCTCACTCTTTCAGCTTAGTTAAAAAAATGATCTGAGATCCAGTTTCATGGAAATCACTGCTATTTGCACTTTCCAGGTTTATTGCTTTTCTCTGTACACACCACCCTCCCTTTTGCTGGTTTGTCGCTGACAAACAGCCCGGGAGACGCGTTGTAAGTCACCACAAACAGCTCCAGTGTTTACGTTTGGGCAGGCGGATGTTAAAGCGAGCTGTTTGCTTCCCAGTACACAGAAAGCACAGTTGCAAATGGCAGAGGGATTCTCTGGGTGTCCAGCTTTAAAGTGGATGTTGCTGAGGGACTTGTGTGACGCGATGCCTGGGGGGCTTTCCCCGGGGAAGAGGAGTGCCTTCCTCGCAGTGGCTCCTGCCCGTGCATGGTTGTGAGCGCTGAGCATTGCTCAGAGTGTTGTTAAGGAAAAGGAAACTTCCTGCAGGTCTGCAGGACTCGATCCTTGCGGGTTTGATTCCTCATGCTGTCCCTCCAGGATCTAATACGACGTTTCTCTTTCTCTTGCAGACCATGCCCTCTCTATGACGGTTGCTTGCTAAGCTAACTCTGCATGCCAGAAGACTGTCCTTGGTTGATCCAGGGGCTGTTGGGGACTCCGACCTCTCCCCGGTTTTTCCGCGTGTGTGTGTTCCTCTAGAACTTTCAAAACTGTTTCTCCAAAGGGTTTTGCAGAAACTCAGACTGTTTTCTAAAGCAGAAGCACCTCAGTCCACAGCAGTAGTGATGGGCAGCGTGCGAACCAACCGCTACAGCATCGTGTCTTCGGAGGAGGACGGCATGAAGCTGTCCACCATGGCCGTGGCCAACGGCTTTGGAAATGGGAAGGGCAAGGTACACACCAGGCAGCAGTGCAGGAGCCGCTTTGTCAAAAAAGACGGCCACTGCAACGTCCAGTTTATTAACGTGGGGGAGAAGGGACAGCGATACCTGGCAGACATCTTCACCACCTGCGTGGACATCCGCTGGAGGTGGATGCTGGTTATCTTCTGCCTGACCTTCATCCTCTCCTGGCTTTTTTTTGGCTGTGTGTTTTGGTTGATTGCGCTGTTGCACGGGGATCTGGAGAACCAAGAGAACAGCAAGCCTTGCGTCTCTCAGGTGAGCAGCTTCACCGCAGCCTTCCTGTTCTCCATTGAGACCCAGACCACGATCGGCTACGGCTTCAGGTGCGTCACAGACGAGTGCCCCATCGCCGTGTTCATGGTGGTTTTCCAGTCTATAGTGGGCTGCATCATCGATGCCTTCATCATTGGCGCCGTCATGGCAAAGATGGCTAAGCCCAAAAAGAGGAACGAAACTCTGGTGTTCAGCCACAACGCCGTGGTGGCCATGAGAGACGGGAAGCTGTGCCTGATGTGGCGCGTGGGGAACCTGAGGAAAAGCCACCTGGTGGAGGCGCACGTGCGAGCGCAGCTCCTCAAATCCAGGATCACGTCGGAAGGGGAGTACATCCCCTTGGATCAGATAGACATCAACGTGGGGTTTGACAGCGGCATAGACCGAATATTCCTGGTCTCCCCGATCACCATAGTACACGAGATAGACGAAGACAGTCCTTTGTATGACCTGAGCAAGCAGGACATGGACAATGCTGACTTCGAAATTGTAGTAATATTGGAGGGCATGGTGGAGGCCACCGCCATGACCACCCAGTGCCGTAGCTCCTACCTGGCCAACGAAATCCTCTGGGGCCACCGCTACGAGCCCGTGCTCTTCGAAGAGAAAAACTACTACAAAGTGGACTACTCGAGGTTCCACAAAACATACGAAGTGCCCAACACACCCATCTGTAGTGCCAGAGACTTAGCAGAGAAGAAATACATTCTCTCGAACGCGAACTCCTTTTGCTACGAGAACGAGGTCGCCCTCACCAGCAAGGAGGAGGACGAGATCGACACGGGGGTGCCTGAGAGCATGAGCACAGACACCCACCCCGACATGGACCACCACAACCAGGCCGGCGTGCCTCTCGAGCCGCGGCCGCTGCGGCGGGAGTCGGAGATATGACTGGCAGGCTCTTCCTCTCCCTTTTGGTTGACAGTTTAAAAAAAAAAAAAAAAAAAAAAGAAAACAGAAACAAAAACAAACACAAAACCCACATCTATCGGTCAAAGGCACGTTGACCTGAGAAGTTGGCCCGGAGCAGTTTTCAGACAACGGTACTGTTGAAGAGCGGTGTGAAGGCAGCAGACCTGAGAAACCCAGGCTGGTTTTAGGGCTGTCCTCAGAGGAGGGACGACAGAAAACGAACTCTAAACACAAAGCACTAAACATGTCTAAGTATGAACAGAAGGCACATATGTTGTAGAATAAATTATGTATATATTTTTTTACAAAAACTTGAACTTGCAGGCAAGCTTTGGTTGGGTTATTATTATTTTTTTTTTTTTCAACTTTTTCCAGAATGCTTCTCTCTAGGGAACAAGAATGTTTTTAATGGCATAACAAAGGCAAGGATCTGCCTTATTATTATTATTATAATTATTTTTTAAAAAGCTGCTGCTAACTACATGAACACAAATGGTTATTTTTGTTGCAGTGTAGTTTTTATTTTCTCTTGTGTAATTTAAAAAGAAAAGAAAAGAAAAAAAAAAGAAAAAAAAAGTCAGTGTTGAACTTTTTGGGTTGAAAAGCTCGTGATCAGTTCAGAGAGGCCGATGTTGCCAGAAAGTCTAAACTCCTTTTGAGGCCAGTAGTTTGATAGCTAGAATCAATTTCTCTCTTTCCAATTACATAAGGGGCATTATGTAATATCAGGCCAATCAGTAGCCTCCAGCAAAATTATGATTTTTGGGGGGAGAATTTAATTCTCTGTCTAAAGTGAGACAAAATATACCTATACGTAGGAAAAAGTACTAAGTGAAAACTACCTAAATGGATACCAAAGAAAATGCACAGTTTTGCACAGTGGAGTTTATTTAAAAAAAAAAAAAAAAAAAAAAAAAAAAAAAAAAAAAAAAAAAAAAAAAAAAAAAAAAAAAAAAAAAAAAAAAAAAAAAAAAAAAAAAA
>NW_020955840.1:20125-51691 GCF_003031625.1 Empidonax traillii
CTACTCTTGGATGAGGGAAATAAATTCCCTCTTTTCTGGTGAGAAGAAACTCAGCAGCCTGGAGCTGGGCCTAGAGCTCCTCAGCTCCGAGCAGGAACCTGTGCCATGGAGCTGCTGGTGGATGCCAGAGGCCAGGGCTGCAGGAGCAGGTGTTTGGGCATGGATCAGCCAAGCAGCAGAGAAAACCCCCAGGAGGAGGATTTTGAGGAGGAAGGACCAGGAGAGAACAGCTCTGACAGCACAGCATTTGGGAAGGGCAGAGGGACTGCAGGATTTTGTACAGAACGCTTCTCTTCAGCAGGGCAGGGGTGTCAAAGAAGTGTATTTTTCCCTC
Source organism: Empidonax traillii (assembly GCF_003031625.1). NCBI lineage: Eukaryota > Metazoa > Chordata > Aves > Passeriformes > Tyrannidae > Empidonax > Empidonax traillii. The sequence goes on from NW_020955840.1 coordinate 20,460, forward strand.
ACGTAGGGAGGGATTATTTGGGGACACGAGGCTGCCAAGGGAGGTCCATCCCCTGCCTCCTCTCCCCAAACGAGCGGTCAGTGGCTGAGACGCCTCACCCAGCTCTGAGCTGATTTTGTCACCTTCAGCCAAGCTCTGGGCTCCTGGTGGTATTTTGGCTCCTTCAGCCAGAAGGCTTTAAATTCTCTGTGCCTCTAAGATCAAGGAGACAGTGAACCTGTGCTTGGCACCTGCTCCCCACGGGGAGCGGGCGCGGAGCGGGGTGGTGGGGACGACAATCCCGGTCAACTCTTGCAGTATTGGATCACTGTATGCCATTAAAAAACAGCTTGTTCTAGGTCTAATGTCTTCTGCAAATGGATATCTGTGAAGGCTTCTGGCCCCTTCCAGCCCTGCCTGAAAGAAATGCCTGCAATGAAGTGGTTTCTGCTAAGATGGGATCTGCAGTGGGTGGGTTCAAAACTGTGGGAATTCTCGGCGTTGTAAACGTGGATTTGGCTTCTGGAGAGGGCAGATGATGAAGTGCAAGTACTGAGGCTGTTCCTGGGGTGGGAGGGTGAAAAAGGAAAGGAAGGGTGAACATAAAAAAGGCGATTTGGTTGCAGTTTCTGGGTCAACAGTGGTGGAGACAACGGAGTGCTGCTAGTGCTGCTAATTGTGATGTTCTTGGAAAAGGAAAAAAAAAACAAACAAACTAAACCAAAGAGTATTCAGTGAAACAGAGGGTGTATGAAAACACAACAGGAAGGGAGGCTGAGTGGGAGAGAGGGGACCTGTTCTCGGGTCAGCATCCCCCAGGTGCACAGTGCTCCCACTAAATGATACTTGAGATATTCGAGGGAGGGATGAGAGATGGGGGATAGGAAATAACAGGATTCGTCTCGTTTCTTTGAAACACCAGAAATTCAGAGAGAAAGAAAAAAAAAAAATCCCCTCCCCCTTAACATTTCTGGTGCAGAGGTTTTGGGTTTGTTTGTTTTGTTGTTTTGTTGAGTTGTTTTTTTTTTTTTTCTGTTTTGTTTTGTTTTTTTCAAGTCAGTTTTTCAGAAATATTTTTAAAATGTACATTTTATAAAGTTTATCAAGTATTTTCATATTTAAAGCCAAATGTAAATAGAAGTCTGTAAAAGAGGACAAGGAGAAGACAATGAAAAGGCCACTCAAAGTATCAATTCAGCTCGGCAGTCTCGGCTCACTAGTACTAGATGCTACAGGTTAGCATGATTTTTTAGCAAATACTTGCAAGCCTTATAGGATTCCTAATGCTATGAACTTTATTTATTTTCAAGCATGGACTTTTCATTTGAAAACATGTTCTAGTTACTGGCATTTTTCAGAGTTACCAGCTAGTCCTGTCGAGGGGGTGTGCGTTGGGGTAATCCATTACTCTCTGCCGTGTTTCTTTTTTTTTTTTTCTCTTTTTTGTCTCCCAACCCTTTGTCTTTGCCAACTGAACCTTCCATTGCAGGCTTGCACTGGGCCTCTGGCTCCGGGGAAGCTGCTAAAAAAAAAGAGACCTGCAATGTAACTCCGTGGTACCACTTCCCCTTTCTCCATCGGCTCTGTGTTTCTCAGCCCGGTGTAGGTCAGGCTATTGTAGCACTTCTACAGCAGCAAATTGGGTTAGTCATTTAAAAAGAAAAAAAAAAAAAAAGGTATTTTTTTAAAGGACTAGACAGTGACTGACAGCGTTTCTTCAGTTCCTGTTGATCCTGGGCCAAGCTGATGCTGATTTGGGGGGCCCTTCAGGCTGACTGAGCTCTACCCACAGGCTCCACCGGGGCTTTGGTTTCTCCAGGATCAAGTTGGCTCGCACAGAAGGTTTATACTGTATCTTGCTTAGGGGCTTGGGGGGGAATATGTTATTTCTGCCCTTCCCTGAAAATACTTGAATGAGACACATTGTCTAAACCATAATATTGTGTACAGTGACAAAAGCGTTCCGGGGGCAGGTGGGGATGGTTCCCCTCCCTTCCCCCCGTCTCTTCCGTGCGAGTTGGCCTCGGTGCAGCAGCAAGGGTGGAAATCCTGACTTATCAGCTGGGTTTGGTGACACTCTCCCAGCCATGAGACGCTTCTGTGGGCTTAGTTTAGCACTCTCTCTCTCTCTCTCTCTAGTCTTGGGAAAGACAAAGGGTTCAGATATTTAATTTGTTCTCTTAGGTCTCCTTTTTTTTTTTTTTTTTTTTTTTTTTTTTTTTTTTTTTTTTTTTTTTTTTTTTTTTTTCCATAATGGATTACAAGGTAAAACTGAGAAGTACTGTAATGTCTTTAAACTATGGCTGCTCCATCACCATTGTGAAGTAGAAGGTGCTGCATAGTTGCCACTCCACAGCCAACGAGAAGCTGATTTTGTAAGGACTTTTGGCCTGCAGCTGTTGTAAGGTGAACAATCTCGGCATCTGACAGTTGTCCATGACTATTTTCCTGTTTGCAGCCTTTTTGTATCAAAGTCTTCCTAATGTACTGCACAAATTGTGGATTGTACAGATTTTTATATATTATGTCTTATTTTATTATTTCTAAATAAATAATTAAAAAAAAAAAAAATTGAGAACGAGCTGGTGTGTGCAGCAGGTGTGTAAATGAGAGGGGGCCTGGGCCTGGTGGGGGTTATAGAGCTGTATTTGGGGTTGTACAAACACAGTTGCATTAAATGGTAAAACAGCTCAAAGTCTGCCTAAACTCCAAAGCAGGGGAAGGAGGGGGGGATGAAAGCCCAGAGCATCAGCCAGCACACTGAAAGATTGGGCAAGGGATTAAAAAATTAAGCAGGAAAACTCATCTTGAAATCCCCGTGTTTCATGTCTGCCTGGAACATCTCCTTATTGAAATGATGTTCCTCAGCTCAGCTCAGTTCCAAACACGCTCTGTAATCCCCGTCCAGGCCTCATTTCCCGGGAGCCCCGAGCCTGGTGGCACCAGCACGGGGCTGGTTTGTGGGACAGGACAGGGGAGAGCAGCAGGGACAGGCTTCGGGGAACCCAAAAGGGCCATAATGCCCTTATTTGTGTGAGCTGGAAAAGCTCCTTCCCCGTTCGTGTGCGGCCTCCAGGGCAGAGATTGAGGCTGCACGACTGTGACTCAGCTCAAAAGTGCTGATCTAACGGGAATCAAACACCCTGCCACGGCTGGGGAGCATCTCAGGGCACTTCTGACCCCTCTGCTGATTTTCCAACCTTTTTATCAGCCTGTAATGCCATTAAACGATGCCTGGGATGGAGCCCTGACCCTGCCTAGCAGGACTCCATTTATGAATTCATTTATAAATTCAAATTTACTTTTCAAATCTAATGGTCTCCTGGAAAGCTTATAATAATAATTACAGGGCTGGATTTAGAGATCCAGATTAGCTGTCACAGCCTGGATCTGCTTATTCTCCCTGCTGAAAAGCATCCTCTGAGAGAGCCGCTCAGGGCTCTGCCCCTGGCTCTGGTGTTTCTGCCGGGACAGTGGTCAGGGACCATCATCAGCCTGTTTTCCCATTCCCTAAATCATTAGCACCCTCTCCTGTCAGTGCCTCTCCCTCCTCTCGCAGGTCCTGCCGAGGGGGAGTCAGCACAAATCCAGCTGCACATTTTGGGAGCTAGCAAGGCAATAGCTGAGCTCTTCTCCTTTCCCAGACGAGCTGGATGCATCCAGCCAGCATCCAGGATGCGCTGCAGGCTCCAGGAATGCGCCGCCCGAATCCAGGCAGAGGGAGTAAAATGCCACGGAGGGCGAGGAGCGGCAGCAGGACAGAGGCAGGGACAGAGGGAGCTGCAAGAAGCAGCAACTGCTCCCTCTCTTCCCAGTTTTCTCACCCAACAGCACCGAAAATGGAAACAACAAAAATTACGGAAAGGTCAAGAATGCAGAAGTGAAATCCAAGTCTTGAGAACACGTATTTACAGTCTGTAACCCAGCACTGATGTTTTCAGCTCATTTTGAGTGTGCAAATCCAGGTTGTTACTCACAAGCCAAGGTGTTTTATAATTCTGGGTGGGCAGGACAGGAAGGGGCTACAAACACACCTGTTCCAGCAATTTAGGCATTTTATATTAATCTTTAAAAATGAAACTGCTGCTCTTGCCTTTTCCTTCCTCACTGGCTTGGATTTCAACCCACAGGTACTGGCAACAGGTTTTATTTAAATCCCTCTGGTTGGGAAGCAAAAGGGAGTTGTGAACTGTGGCACAGACCACAGAATGGGTGGGATGTGACTTCTGGAGACCACCTAGTCCAGATACCCTTGTTGGATATCTTCCTCCTTTCATCTCCCAATAGTAACAAATTTCAGGATAACTCAGGAAAGAGGTCAAAACCAAGTTTGAGGTCTTGTCTGCCCAAACTTGGCCTCATTCTGGTTGTTCCTTGTAACCAGCAGCAGGAGGGAGGATCCCCCAGGTAACCCCTGCTCCCTCCTGCTGCAGGGGGTGTGCTGGCTCCTTGGGGAGCAGGTGGGAATCCGCAGGCTCTCGCTTTCCAGGACTGAAATTTTCCTGACTTTTTGCAAAGTCACAACATCCCGCTGTGCCCAAAGTATATTTGATATGCAAATCAGCTCATTAATTACGATGCCTTGCATGGAATGCAAGGAGCCTCCTGGCTGTGCCTGTGTTTCATGCAGGAGCAGCAGGGACACAGCCTGGGGCTCGCTGGTGCTGCTGCTCCAGCCTGGAAACACCAACACTCGGCTCTAAATAAAGAGCAACCCAAGCCAGAAGACTCTGAGGTCACCACCTCAGAAATCTCTTGATTATTAGGCATTCAGAAAGACCTGGCTGCTGCTGTTGCCCAGGACAAACAAACTCCACGATGCTACTTCCACTGAACTCGTTATTGGAGTTTAATTGATGTATGATGGGCTGTCCACAGGAAGGGATGGATTCCCGTGGTTTAATAGCACAGGGTTGGTATGAGCAGGGCTGCATCTCACCCCAGGGCACAGAGATTACCCAGAGAACTAATACTGGCTCTATTTTGGAAATCTTTTAATATTCTTAAATGGTACAGAGGCTGCTGTACTGGGAGGGATGAATGTCACCTTTAACCAAAGCAGTTCCATCCTTACCCCTGGATTTTTGTGTCATCCTTTGCATGCACGCGGAGGATGCAAGACAGCCCAGAAAAGCTTTTCTTTTTCCTTTTCCCCGTGTTGATACTTGAGCTGACTTCAATTCTGCTGGAAGCAGATCAGAAGTTGGTGTTTTTCTCTGTTTACCCCCAAGGCGAGGGAGCTTTGGCTGACTGCAGGTGACTCAGGATACCTCTGTGATGGAAACAGAGGGAATTCCATCCTTCCTTCTGCAAGAGAGTTTGGCAAGAGATGCCTGTCCTCTAATAAAAAGCCCAGCAGCTAATTGAAGAAGAAGGAAAAATAAAGCTTTAAAGGAAAAATAAAGTGAATAAAGGTGTGGAGCAGCTCAGATGCACACACTGCATTTCAAAACTGCTCACCTCAAGGACACCTGTGTGCAGGATTTGGGGGGATTGCAATGGCACTTCTGGAGAAGGGAAAGCAATTAATTCAACAGAGGAAAGCAGCACGTCCCGACTTTTTGCCTTGCAGAGACTGTGCTGATGGAGGATGGGGCTCTTGGGGCTCACAGTGTCCTTGGATTCCCTTCTCCCCTCAGGATCTGCCCAGCCCCAGCCCTGATCCCTGTGGGAAATGGGCTCAGAGAGTGGCACTGGGGTACAGAGGCTGTGGATCCACCCCGTGACTCTCCTGCACGCCCTGGGCACGGGCACTCCTGTTGCCAAGGAAGCCAAGGGATTAAAAGCAATTAGTGAAGCCCTGACTTACCCTAATTAGAGCCAATACTGGAGCTTTATTAGAGCCTTTATCTTAGAGCCCTCCAAAGCTTTCTCCCAAGAGTCTCTGGAGTTTATTTCTGCCCGTCTCATTCTTTCTCCCTTCTTCCCTCTCTCCTCCCAGTGATGCTCTTCACCAGGCTTTGATCTCAAGGGCCCTTGTGGCTTTGGTATTTACCTTTAGAGCTGCACCATTTTAACGTAGCTGGAGCGTGCTGGTATTGTCAGCATTCACAGCCCGTTAACTGCTGGGCTGAAACGCTGCTGCAGCTCCTGTGCTTGGTGTTTCACGGGCTGGGGCTGCCAGAGCTGCTGTGCCCGTCCCTGTGGCATCCCACAGCTTTTCTGCTGAATTAACTCAAGGTATGCATTGGCCAAACATCTTTGGAACCCTTGGACAAACAGGCTGTGTAAGATTCATAAATTAATGCAAATCAGACTCAAATGTGCCAGCCCAGCTCCCCCAGGAATCCCCGGACCTCAGCATGTTGTGACAGTTCTCGTTTAAGCAAATCTGGATCCTTCAGTGCAAATAATGAGAGCACTTCCATCCAAGTGGCATTGCCAGGGAGCCTAAAGTGCCATTCTCCTGCTTAAAACTGTGGGCTCATCAGATATAAACTGAACCAGTGGGAGGGAGCAGGAAAAAGAAATGTTTGCATGGGTTGTCCCTCTTTCTCGTTGGCAGCAGGAATCTCATCGTGGCACCTCTTCCAGGACGCTGTCACAGAAAATTATTTAAGTCCCAGCCTGCTGTATTCCGGGTTTTCACACTTGGAGGTTTTGTTACACATGTAAATTATTGGCATGGATTTGAGGTATAATTAATTATGTGTTGCTTGAATGCCTCACTGCACACGCTTCAAATCTTGCTTTCCTTCCACGGGTATTTCCATGTCGCTGGAAAGACTTTGGTTTGGATGGTGGTTGTGGCTGGTGGGTGCTCAAGAGGGACCTTCCCAATGTGTTTACACCTGACTTTATCTACTCTAAAGGCTCGTGGAGCTTCGCTGACACCCACGTGGAGCTGTGGGGTGCGCTCCCAAAAATGTGGCGCTGCCACTCCAATCCCTGCCCACTCCCAACATCTGCCTACAGAAACACGCTCAGTCCATTCCAACCTGGGAGATTTTGTTTCAGATAAGAGATGGCCACATTCCTTCCTTGGAGTTTGTCTCCTCCACATATCAAAAAACCTTAACGGGTAGGCATAATATATGCCCTGGGGAGCAGAGCAAGCTGCTTTTCTTTTTCTTGGCTGGCTCCACTCGTGCTGGAGTTGTGTGACTTTTCATCTGTGCAGTTGGAGGCACAGTCTAACTCGCAGTGTAAGAGTAGTATGATAAATTGTGGAAAAATAACTTGCTGGCTTTCCTAAGAAACTCTCCTCTGCAGCTCCTCCTCTCGCTGTACTCCTTCCAGAGCCCCAGAATTCATTGCATCAGTGCATGTTATGGCACCTTTGGGATGTGTTAGTCATAAGAATGAAGCTACTGGTGCTTTGCAGGCATATTTTAACTTTGGCTCTCACATGAGAGCTCTGACACATCCGTGCTGTCTGCACATCTGGGCAGCGTTCGCCTGCGGATCCTCCTGAGATTCCAGACCACTCGAAAAAAGGAAACATCTAATTTTTATTTGCCAAGGTATGTGGGAGGTCCTTTTGTTATTCTTTGGTGGTGGTGAGGGCTGTTGGGTGGAGGGTGAAGGTGGGCTGAAGGCAGGAACTTTGGGATCGTGCTGTCACGTCCAGCTCCAGCTCTGTCCTTCCTGAGCAGAGGGTGGTGGGGACACTCTGTGTGCCCAGGTGGGCTCCTGTGTATCATTTTCTGCACTGGGAACACTCACTTTTGATCTTCTCAGGCTGGGGATGCCCAGGCTGCACTGCCCCAGCCCGTTGATGCTCCGTGTGATCCTCCCTCTCCCCGTGACCCACCAGGGATGAGCCAGCACAGCCCCAGGAGTTCGGCACCAGGAGGTTCCTGCTCTCTGCCTTTCCCCAGGTGCAAACTGCCAGTGGAATTCTGCCCTGGCTGCAGCAGAGCTGACATGGACCTGGGCTGATCCTAAGTGTGACTCCCTAGAGTTCCTGGGGATCTCAGGATTCATCTGTAACGGTGTGTAATTACCTTCTCCTCGGGGTGGTTTGAGGTGGGAGATGATAACTGAGAGCTCACACCCTTATGGACATTTGATCCTGGAGGCAGGACACCTGTCAGGGGCTTTTGATCTCAAACGGTGCAGTGTGGAGCAATTTCAGCAGTTTCAGTTCACACTCAGAGGAAGGGAGGTCAAACCCAACACTCTGACTATCTGCTTGCTCACACAAATGTAGAAGAATTCCTGGCTTACCCCTGCAGGTTTAGTGCCTGGTTTGAAAACTTTTTCTCAGGCATTTTAGGCCCAATCTAAAGCAGCCAGCAATGATTGGTCAAATCTAATACTATTATCAAATATTTTTTATCTGGCTTATCATCACTATCCACCAGCAAATATACCAAGGTCAGGAAGCCTTTAAACAACAAGGAGTTTTGATTATGATATTCAGGTATTTATGTGTATATTCTGTCCTTTCATGCTCAGAGTAATTTCCTAATGTTTTCCACATAACCACGATCATTTTATGGAGAAAAAGGGACAAGTATGGTCTGAAGAACAACTTTTCCAGCCTGTCCACATTAAACGTTCTCACACTGAAGAGGCTGTGGCACAGAGAACAGCATTTTAATTTTTTCCCTCCCTCAAAATGAATGGCCAGACAGGGATCTGGCAGACAAAAATACATTAAAACAGCAAAGTGCAGTGGTTGGGAAAGGTTTTGTTAAATGAAATGTCGTTTTTGTTTTTCCCCTTAGGGAACAATAAGAAAATCTCTCTTTCTGGGCATATCTCTTTCTAAACCCAGCTCTGTGACTGGTCACAACCTGCAATAAAAATGCCATATGCAAGGGAATATATTTAATATTGGGAAGGCAAAATAGAACGATATGATCTGTTTGGGGGTTTGAAGGTAAATGTTTAGACATTTTTTTCCCTTTAAAATAATCTGTGATAGATGCTGGTTAGCTTGCTGGGAAATGAAATCACGAAGGATTTATGCCATTAATGACAGGCTATGATGTCAAAGACGTTTGGCCTGTGGCCACAACCCTTTTTTTTGTGTGGCTCTGGCTGATTCTTATAAACAAACAGGCCTGCTCAGCTGCTGCCTGGACAGGAGTCCCCAGCACTGGGGAGCGCTGAGAACCGAGCACTTAAAAACACTGAGTGAAAAAGCCAGGGGAAAGGGATGACCTGCAAGCAGGGCTGTGTCCCCTCAGCATCTCTGCTCGGGGCAGCAGGGCCTGGTTAATGTTTAAAGAAGCCCCAGGTCGCTGCAACAACACCGAAACCAACCTCACTGCGCCCTGGCGGGTTGGGTTGCAATTAATCAAAGGCATCGTCGATAATGTCCATCTCCACGGGTCTCGTTCCATTTGTGGGATGAAAAAAAGCAGACTGGGTTGGCTTTTATAGCCATGCCAGTGGCACCCAAGCTCAGCAGCAGCGGGGAGAGGAGGGCAGGGCAGGAGGGCAGCACTCAGGGGGGAGAGGGGCAAAGCAGGACACCCTCTGGCTTGAAAGAACAGTGAAAATTCAACTGCAGGGAGACAGGGAAACCCTGACACCTGTACACCTTTCCCACCTGTCCCTTTAAGGGATTCACAGGCGTAATTCCACCCATATTTTGGCCAGATAATGCCTAGGATTTGCTTGCAGCCATTTGAGCCCTTTCACTCGTGGGAGGGCTGCTCTCTGCTCTTATTGTGCCAGAGCTGAACCACCTGCCACTGACCACCAGGATGGAAAACATCCTCCCTTCTCCCCTTCTCTTGAAATGAATAAAGGGGAAAAAAAAAACAAACAACAAACAAACAGGAAAATGGGATGCTTAAGTTAATTACAGAAGCGTAATTATTGGTATTGTCAGATCTTACAATCCACATCATTATTTTTAGGCCCCCATCCAATCCATGGAAGTATCTCTAAAATAATTGCAAAGGAACTTCACTTGAAGACTGTTTGTTTTGGGAAATTATAAACCTTTGCTCCATTTAAATGTATTCCAGCTCAGAGAGAGATAATATTTTATTTGTTTTGAAAGAAGGCAAGGGCTTATTAAGTATTAATATTAATATATGGTTTGCAGCAGGGGTTAAAGTCCTTTTCTTATTATATACTGTAACTCTGCCCAGGAGACTCCACTCCTGAGGGAGTAGATCTTTCTGCTAAAGGGACTTGAAATTAAAGAAAAATATATTCATAAGGCATAAATATGCCCAAAGAGGGATGCTTTCTGCTCAAAAATCCTGTTCCATTTTGCACATCGGTGCTAATTAATGGCAGGAGATAATTAAGAGCAGTATATAAATATGACACCTGGCAGGGCAGTTGCTGAGCTCAGGTAATTGTGCTCCTGGCCAGGGCAAAGGAACCTGACCCATTCCTGTACCAGGCTCCTGCTTTTGAGGCCCCTGAGACCCAGACAGACACTGGGAGTTGTGCCAAGGTCAGCCCATGATATTAAAGGGCTGAAACTCCAACTTTGTGTGGTCAGAGAAGGGAAAGGGCTGGAAAATGCCAAGGGGTGGGTACGGGGAGAGAAGGAGATCCTGAGTCGGGGTAGGTGATGCCTGGAAGGGAGCGTTGAAGAAACATGAGTGGGAATTGTTTTCTCCAGTAAAAGTCTCTGGGAACCAACTGCAGATGATGAAGATGCCCTGGGATTTCAGCTTTTCAATCATGCAGGGACTTTGGCAACTGCAGCTCAAGTCTCTGAATGCACAGAGATGAGGGAACACCTTCGGGGGCAGATTTTTTGTCCAGGAGGGAGGTTGGTGCTTATTGAATATTTATCAAGATTTTTGAGAGCACAAAGACAACTGCCCTGCTGGTTCAGGGACCACCAGCCACCTCTGGACACAGGGGGTGATCCCACAGTCCATGTCAGTGGTCCCTGGTTGGGTCACACTTGGTTTGGTGTCCAAGGCCGGGTTGGATGGGGCTTGGAGCAACCTGGGCTGGGGAAAGGTGGCCCTGCCCATGGCAGGGAGGTGGAACAAGATGATTTTCCCCCTCCCAACCCAAACCATTCCATGGTTCTATGATTTTATCACTCTGAGCATCCCTTCCTGCTGTGGGGGGGAGATGAATCCCCTGGGCTGGGGCACCGAGGGAGCACCAGAGAGGGGCCAGGGCTGTTTGCTGCGTGTTTAGCCGCAGTGTAGTGTTGAGCCAGAAGAAATCAAGATGGAATATTGGTTGTTTGAGTAATTTTGGGGGGATGTTGTGAGACTTAGATCTAATTAGAGCTCTGTGAGACATCCTGAGACAGCAGAGACTGGTCGTTTGTGAATGGAAGGGAACATCGTATTATTTCCACTGCTTTATACCACAGATGATTGGAAGGGGAAAATAAATATCCTCGTAGATGAGATAATCCTAGTGGAACAATCCTGTAATAGCTGCTGAAAGCTGTGTGCAAGGCTGAATTGTGAACTCTTAAATAGGAACATTTCCAATGTGTGCACTGTCTCGCCTCTGATTTAAATTCCCCTAATTCTGTGCCTGAAGTTTCTAGTCCTTTACACTTAAAAGGCAGAACTGCTTGTTAGTTGTGATTGGGAAGTGAGACAAGATCCTTAAAGTCTCAAAATGTGCTTTGCTTTTTTTTTTTTTTCTCTTTCCTTAAGAAAAAATATAATTGCATACAAACTGCAAACCCCTCTAAACAATTCTCATCAGCTGCCTGAAGACTCTCCTGGCTGAATTATAAATCACTCTAAATGCACCAAAATAAAGAAAAAAAAAAAAATAGAAAGATCAGGGCATAAATGAGTTTTGGAGCTGTCTAGTCTGGGGCTCTGTAAGGTAATTAAATCAAGGAGACTTTCTGATCTATAGAAGGGTCAATGTACCAGGGCAGTGCTTTGAACCATGGTCTCATTAAGACACAATTGCCTCCTTTGCTTCCCAGATTGTTTATAACAGAGGGCTTATTTCTGAGCAGTCAATAACTGGAGAACATAAATCACAGAGCAGAAAGAGTTATTCCCAGTTTATGGGCCGGATCCTCAGCTGGTATAAATCACTGTTGCCCCCATGATGTCACCTCAGCCATACTTTATTTATACAACCCAAAGATCTGTCTCATACTGTTCCCATTTTATTGGTTTTTATTGACTCATTCTGTAGGCACAGATTTTCGTCTACGAAAAGAAGGTGGAGATAACTGAGGTATGTGAAAAGTCATTTTGTGAAACTTTCAAGGGAAAATCTGAATAGTTTTCTTCCTTCCCCCTTCATTTTACTAAAAAAAATAATAAAAAAAAAAGAGTTCCCATGTGAATTCTGGTCATCTCACAACCACTGCCCTAAATACCACCAGGGTCACTTGGAGCGTTCTCTTCTCCAAGAGGTTCCAGTTGCTCTTTGTCTGATTTAATGGTGCTGCTTCTAGATTTTAGTTCAGCTCAGGAAGGACACCCACAGGCTCAGCAGTGGCAGAGGCAGTGATGGCAGCAGCCCCCAGGTCCATGTGAGTGATGCTCCGAGAGCTTTGGGGATGTCTAAGTCTGCCTTTCCATGTGTGGGCATCACCAGGCACCAGCACCACTCTCTGGGAGCACTTCTATTACTACATAAACACTTCTATTATTGCTTAGGGTTGGCCTAAAACAGATCTCACAAAGATGAATCTTCAAAGATCTCCTCCAAAGTTGAATGTAAGTCACCAAAAACCTCATCCAGAGCTGAAGATCAGCTTTAGTCCACCACCTGAGTGATGGGCTGGTGCAGGACATGCCAACAAACCTCCTCCCCACAGCCAGGGAGCCAAGGTGAGCCCAAAATGTGCTTTAAACACTTACAACACCAGCCTCAAATATCCCCAAGCACCAAGGCAACCCAGCTTTGCCCCTCAGTCCCCCCCACCCCGTCTGCACAGAGCTCCTCTAACAAAACCTTATCACTAAAATAATTAATTAAACCTACAAAAGATCCTTTCTATCGTGCTGCAGTGGTTGCTATGGGCAGGTCTGGCTGTGTGAAGTCATTTTGGTCTCCTGGTTGTGTTTCATCACTCTGATGTCAGGAGCACTGTCACCATTGCCCATATGGTGTTTATGAAGATGAGGGTCGATATTAAATATAGGATTTAGGATCCACTGACAGAGTTGTAGCTCTGACTGCCTTTGACCTTCTTTGACTGACAGGAAGCCAGAGGGGTTTTTCCATGGCATTAAGATAAAGGAGTTTCCACTGCCTGGGCTTTCTGCTCTCCCTACACCCGTATCACAGGGACAACACTCGTTTGGAATTGCAAAGAAAGATTCCTCTAAGGAAGCAATAGAAATTTGTGAAAGAAATCTCCAGAGAGCAAAACATCAAACCAGCAGAGAGACTGAACATGAGAAAACAGCCAAGGAGTAATGTGAAAAATTGATGAGCAGAGCTGCAGATACTTGAGAACAACAAACAAGCAGAATCTGCTTAATTAGGGGTGATTCTAATGTTACTTCTTTGAGCTGAAAATGCTAAGTTTTATATCCATCCAGGATTTTGGAACTCAGATAATGGTGTGTGCAGGCCTTTCAGCTCTCTGCTGTTCTCTTCAAAGCACACACAAGTTATACCCACTGGTTTTCCCATGAAAAATTACCAGCATTTTATTCCAAGCTGTTTCAAAAATCAAAGCTGTCACTGCAGTGAACAGGGAACTGGGTAACGTGGCAATGATGACTTATATACACATATATATTTGGCTATTTTCATGCTCACCATCCCTAAATTCCCCACCTTCACTCATCCATCCTTTTCCCACCAGCTTTCTCCGAGTGATTTGGAAGATTCAGCCCCTCACAGGTGGCAGCATTTCCTCCTGAACCCACAGTGCCACTGTCTCTGAACGTGCTCTTAGCCCAGAGATCTTTCCTGTGCTCCTAATCTTCCTGAAACCATCATTTCTTATCCAAAGCTGCTTAAGCAGTTGGAGAGGAATGTTCATTTCCAGGCAATATGTGCCCGAACTTGGACGAGGGCTGGTTTGCAAAGGGAGCCGCCTGTAATCCCGAATAAAATTCAACCTTAATCACCGTGTTCTGAGGGGAAGATTTGTCACTGCCCAGCAAACATGGATCTTAATGAAGACGTTGGTTCTTGCACGGCACAAATCCATTTGTATCCTCTGGCTTAAAAGGATGTGCAGCTGTGTGCAGGAGTGTCGGATTTTCCCCTTCTGAAGCAGCGTGGTGCTGTTAAGAGAGGCTTTTATACGGATATATAAGCACAGGAGACCCTTAAAAATAGATGTATCGTTATCACTGTGTGAATTACATCACCACCAGCAGGACATGAATGGCCCATGGTACCTCTGTGCAAGGGGCTGCTGGAAGCAGGCACTGGGCAGGCAAGGGCAGCTTCAGTCCTGTTCATAGAGAACGAGCTGCAGAGGAATTCAAACCTCTTATTTCGTGTGACACTGGACTGTGACAGAGGTTAGAAATCAAACCAGGTCTCCTGAGCCACCGCCCTGTGCACAAACCAACCACAAGATCTTTTTCGCCCTCTCCGTTTCTCAACTGCTCGTAATTACACTTGGAAATGCTCTGGAAGCCAAAACAAACAGGGGAGATGTTTCCAGCGAGCTTTCAGTTTGTTATTAATCCTTCAGAGATGGTTTTGTCCACGAGGCAGTGCAGAAATGATGCTGTTGCTGAGCCCTCTGCTCCTCTCTGCGTGTTTGTGGCGTCGTTCCTCTCCGGGAGCGTTTGCGTCCGAGCTGACATCGCCCTTCTCGGGCTGCACCTTTGCTCCCTCACATGATGGAAAAGCCAAATTCCACTCTAAATCAGGACACAACTGATGTGAGCTGGAATGGTTTCAAAGGACAGGGAGTTTGGGCGCTCAGGACCTGCCTCAGAAGCGACTGGAAGCGATTTCGTGGATAGGTTTTTTTTTTCCCCCCCTGTACTATGAGGTATTACCTTGTGGGCAGAGCATCCTGGGTGACTGTAAATATCCACACTCACTGCAAGTTTGTTTTCTGCCTCAGACTGCTTATGCTTATCTTTCATTTTAAATACAATCAGTGGGGTAAAAAAAAAAAAAAAAGGCATTTACTGGATTTTTCTATCCCAATTACTTTTTCGTGGATGTGAAAATTCCAGCACCTACTTATCCTGCACTGAGTCACTGGAATGTGTTAATCACAGGTGAATCTATTGAAAAAAGTCATTCCTATTGACACTTTGTATTTTTTTTTTTCCTTGGAGCCTATTCATGAATGACCTCATGGAGCGTCACAAGAATTGGCTGAAGGCTGGGCACGGTGTCCCTCTAATGAGTGATGTTATCTCAGCTGGTATTTTACGAGCATCAGACGTTATCTGGGAGATCTAATTCAAGAGAAACCTGTGGGAATATTTCAATCCTGCTGTTGGCTTCTCTACTCCAGCTGTGTAATTAATTCCCACTGCCTGGGGCAGGCCGTGGTGCGGTGAGGGATGAGCTGGGCTCCATCACCAACCCGAGCCCAGCGTGCTGTGCCCAACTGGGTGTCCCATCCCACCACTGATGATGACTCTGCCTCTGCTTTGGTGGCCTCTGATACAACCATGGCCATGGAAAAGCAGCACATGGAGGTGTTTCCCAATAAGGATTAACAATTTAGGAAACTCCAAACCCCG
Organism: Empidonax traillii; assembly: GCF_003031625.1. Classification (NCBI taxonomy): domain Eukaryota; kingdom Metazoa; phylum Chordata; class Aves; order Passeriformes; family Tyrannidae; genus Empidonax; species Empidonax traillii. Next base: position 35,981 of record NW_020955840.1, read on the forward strand.
GTAGCACATCACGTCAGGAGACACCCACTCATCTTTTCTTTCCCTGTCTTCAAGCTTTGAAGATTGCGAGGAATAAAGCACCTCATGTCATTCTCCAAATTTGAATTCTACAGAAAAACTATTCCCAGACTTTCAGGACAGTCATTGAAGAATTCCTCTAATGAGACATCAGTTCTAAGAAAGAGATTGTTTGTAAGAGTTTGGGCCAACAGCACAGGTAAAAATGGTGGAATTCCTGCTTGGCTTTGAAATGAGCAAGTTCATTCAAATTATTTGGATTTAAACCTAGAAGTCCCTTTGAAAAGAACTGGTGGCCAAAGCTTGAAGACACACAACTCAAGATTTCAGGCTCACTCTGTGCAGCTGAAGGCAGCTGGTAAATGGTGCTTTAGTGCTGGCCAAACCCCAGTTTTAACCACCCCTCTGGATAGGTTGGGCAGAGCTGCTGTAAAGTGAAGGCCCGACTTGCTCCAATTTATTTTTTTTAAAACTCAATTGACCAGATGATTTTATTATCTGACTGGAGACCAGTCCAACCCACATGAAGAAAAGGCTAGAGCACAGATCAAACACTTCTGGGCCAGCATGGCACTGCTCTTGGGGGAGGTTTCCAGCAACCTCTGTCACAAGTTGCAAGACGTTTATGAGAAACAAAGGGAGTTTGAAATTTCATGACATTTAATTTTTTAAGACAGTAATTGCCTATTTCCTTACCAGAACTGGGAACAGAAAATGCTTTCAAAAACCCTCTCTCCAGCAACCTCTATTGTGATTCAGTCTCTTTTCGTCGCAGCTGAGGCATCGATCCCAGCGTGGCCTTGTCCTTGGTGAGCTCAGCTCAAGTGCAGCCTGAGCAGCGCCAGCAGGTCAGTGCTGGGTCTGTGCTGCTGGAGGAGCGAGGTGAACGTGCCTTCAGGAGAATGACAGGGGCAGCTGCAAGGTATGAGTTTCACCCTTAGCAATGTCTCGAGGAGAAAACAACTTTGCTCGCCCTTAAAGTCCCCCTGGAAGCTGCGACACTTGTCCTTGAAAAAAGAAGGATGGAAATGTGTTTTCTGTGAAGTTTGTACCAGTTCACCACTCAGAAGCTGAAGAGCAGGAGGTGAAGAGCATGGACAGCTTGTAGGATGTGATTTTAGGAAATAATGGATATATTATGGAATTTATTCATCTTGCTGGTGTTGCTTCCCATTCCCTTGCTTTGCCTGGGTGATACACACATCCCTCCCCCCCTCCAAGGCTTCCATCCACTGCAAATGGGTGTACAAATGGATGTGTGGAGAAGAAGACGACCCACCTGACTCCAACTGCCTGGTTCAGGTTTCATCAAAAGGCCTTGCCTGTGACTGCAGGTGTTTTTAAGAGCTATCAGGTCACCAGTCACTGCTCACTGTCTCCATTTGACACGTCTTATGGCTAAAGTTCAAAATAGCACAATTATCCTTTCATGAATTAGTGTTCTTGAGCCGCCTTCATTTCAATTATGTCCACCTTCAACCCCTTTTTGCCACGTGGCCCAGCTGCAAACCTTTGTAAAGCGCCTCAGAAACTCGTAGAAATGGTTGTACCACAGTTAATGAGAAATTCCAGAGTCCTACATAGAATCATGCTTGGAATGCAAACTAAAACTGCCGGGCAAAGCAGATGAATTATCACTATTCTCAGCAGTACCTCACAGAGTGCTCTGTGCTCCAGGGATCTTGCTGTACCTTCTGAGGTTCCAGAAGGACATGAAATCATCTTGCCCCAAGCAGGCACTTTATAACCTCCCAGTCCCTGCAGCGTGAACGTGGGTAAACACTGGAAGACAGAATTAATTGGTCTGGTGGCAGGATCTGCAGATCTGACTGATATGGGTGGACAAAGGGATAAATCAAGTGCCTTCCTCTGAATGGGATCAGGCTCCTCTGCAAAGCAATTCTTGGTGGACTTAATTTCAGAGGAAATGCTGAAAATACTGCTGAAAGTACCCCAACACAATACAGTTAATTCCAGAGTGTCTGATCTATTTTCTCCCAGTCATTTTGAAGTCCAGATGTTTCCCTTTGTGTCTTTTGTGGCCCCTCCAACTCTGATAAAACTGAGATCAGGGCTGAATTTGCAATAAGGGAAATTATCCCAGAGGTCTCCCAGCTTTTCTAAGGGCGCTTGTGCTCACACAGGATTCCTGCAGTCCTTGGATCTGGCATCACGCTGAGAGGTGGATTCCCTGGGAGAGGTGCTGGTGGCTGTCAGGTGCTGCTGCATGTTCCAAGTCCCTAATCCACAGGCCAGCTTGTGTCTCATGGACACACAGCAGGAGAAGGAGGCTCAGGGCACGGAGCAAAACATCTGTGACATGACCCACACACCGGCACGTGGACCCCACTTGCAGGTTGTCCTGCCTTGCTGTGCCACCAAAGGCACAGAAGTCTCACGTGGAGGGAAAGCTGCCTTTTGAGAGAGGGCTGCTACCAACAGATCTGGCCTAAAATCTGCCTCTGGGTTTATTTCCCAGCGGCTGAATTACATTCCACCCCTCAAATCCCAGCAGAGGCTTTTCACGTAGGAAAACACCCCGTGGCTGCGAGGGTTACGTTACACCTTGTGACTGGGCTGGGGGGTAATTACAGCTCCTCAGACCCAGGGGGGGGTTTGGATTTGCTCCTCAGACACTGGGTAATTACTACCCTACAGCTCTGAGGCTTTTCAAGGGTTTATGGGGCTGGTACGTGGCAGATTGGGCATGATACAGCAGGTATGATACTGTGTATTAATTTCCATGGAAACCCTGGTGGGTAAACTGATGCAAGAGCAGAGGGAGCACCAGGCTGCACTTGTGATAAGTGAGCACTTGCTGATCAGTGCTCGTGCCCAGGCTAAAGATTTCTCTGTAGGGTCAGCTGGGATGAGATCACCAGAGCTCTTTGGGGAACGCCTCGTTCCTGCCCACAGGAGCTCTGTGGGAAGAAAAAAAACGATCCCTCTCTAAGTAGAAGTGCTAAAAGATTTTTACCAATTGCCTGTTGAAAAACCTCTGGAACATCTGAGTATTTGTCTCATGGTGCAGCTCTATCAAGACCAGCAAAACCACAGAGGAGCTGGACTGAGTTTGCCCCGTTGCCTTTCGAGCCATTCAGTGTTTTCTAAATTCCTCCCTCCCTCATTTTTCATTTCTTTGCTGTGACTTCCCAGCAGGCAGCAGAGACAAGGTACATGCTGAGTGATCATCCTGTTGGGTTTTCCACATCTGCCACTCAAAACTGAAAGTATGTGGGGAGGAAAGAACAGTTGGCTGGGAGGGGTGACAGCCCTGCCTGTTGCTGCCCGGGGACATCGCTGGTGTGGGGATGGTGGTGTCACCTCACAGGGGTTGATGGCACGCAGGGAAATGGGTAGGTGTGGTGGTGAGGGAGCACTGAAGGGAAAAGGATGGGGCATGGGAAAGTCAGTGGCAGAGCAAGGGCAGGGCGCAGACGAGCTCTGCACAAGCTCTGAGCAGCTGTCTGGGTCAGTCCGGGCTGTCTTGGCATCCCTGGGCTGAGTTTCAAGCTGACCTCAAGTGATTTATGAGCTGGATGGAGACCTATAAAACGTGTGGTAATTCATGGAGGTTCTCTGTGAAACTCCAGCTGAGCTTGGTCCTGCCTTTTCTGGAACTCCCATAAACGCAAACCAAAAGCCTCAACCCAAACGCTGCCAAATTAAGGGGGATGTGCCAAAACAGAGAGTATTTTTAAATATCTTCCCGTTTTGTGGCTTATGGGATGGGCATGGGGATACTGAGCAATAAACAAAGGAATACAGAGGCAATGTTTTGTGAACTCTGCACATGACCTTTTCCACGAGGTGAAGTTATTGTATAAGACTTTCCTGTCTGAATGGGAAGGGAACGAGCGGGACAACACAATAAATGATCCCTCAGCAAAGGCTGACAACTCAACTACAAGGGTATGGACTAATTTCAAGGTCCAGCCAAACTCAAACAGCTGCTGAGCCACAGTTGGGTCTAAGACATCATAGGAGCAGGAGCGCATCAGCAGCCCAGGGCTGTCCAGAAACAGCCAGTTACTAGAAAAGCCTGAAAAACCCTCAGATGCATCTATTTAACATCAGGGGATAAGTAAGATCTAGAGATACAGAGTGATTTACTGCCCTTAAAATCTGTTTGCTCTTAAAAGTCCTTTCCTTTAAATAAAAATCTCTTGTATAAATAAATAGTACTTGGCTCAGGTGAGGCCCTTCACTGTACAGTGCCCCCAGAAAGCACAAAACCACAGGCAGGGAAAATGGGTCAGGCCTGCTGAGGTCATGGGGATAATCAGCATCCCTCCAAGCCTGCAAGTGGGCAAACAAGTGAGATTTCTCTCCAAAAACTCCGGGGATGGTGTGTGCTGGAGAGGCCTGAGCAGTGCTGGGGCACTCAGCTCAGCCAAGCCCCAACAGCTGGAACATCTGCACTCTGCAGCGTTTGGGTGGAGAGGCAGGGAAGGAGGGAGGGCAATCAGCTCTTCCCCAGGAGAGGAAGAGCAAGGAAAGCAATGTTTGTCAACAGGAAGCATGAAGAGAAAAACCCAGCCCTGAAGCCCAGCCCTCGAATTCCACCCGGCAGATAAGCCGGTGGAGCACTAGCACTTCTCCATCTCACCCTTCCTGCCCTGCCCTCTGCAAATGGAACAGTCACCTCTGCATCCCTTTTTGCTGCTGCCCATCCCCTCCCAGCCTTATCTCTGGAATCACAGCCCAGCACGGATCAGTTCCTGTGATTACATCAACCCAAGCGGTGCTGTTGACAAATGACAGCAGCTTTTCTCCACCCTGGGCTGTGGTGGGTTGATGCTGACCCGTCCCCAGAGCTTGGGAAGCTTTGAAGGGTTTGGTGATGGGGCAAAGGGGCTGATGGCCAGGGCATCTTCTCCCCCAGTAGGGTTTATAGCCCACATCCTTTCCCTTTTGTTTGCAGGGGGACAGGGAAGCAGACAAGGTTTCCTGAGAGCTGCTGAATGAAATACAAAGCAGCTGCTTCTCCCTTGCAGGAGCAGCTCTGCAACCAGCTCCTGTCCTTTTGCTCTGGGACCAAATACTGTGATCCCATTGCACCCACCCTGCAGTCCATCCAGGTCTGTAAATCTCTGTCATGGCTCCAAGCTGGTGCATTCAAAGGAATAAGTCTCTTTATCTGATTCATGGCAGTTTAAGGTGAGAGGTGAAGTGTCACTTAGTTCAATCCCTTCTTCCAGTTCACAGCTCACTGAGCCCAGGCTTTTAGCCTGGAATATCTTCTGGAAAGGCATCCAGCCTTGCTCTGAGGTGATGAAAAGGTCCACTGACCCCTGCAGTAATTTCTGTCCAATGATAATGTCACTCTGCTGTTAAACTGTTCAACTAATTGCTTGTTGTGATTTTATAATCAGGAGCTTCCAGCTACTGATTCCTGCTGCAGCCATCAAAATGGAGCACAGCATTCCAGGGCCAGCCTCTCCTGCCATTCCTGTCCCACTATACTCCACTATCTGTGCATCAGTCTTCACTTACCATGTCATTTATTTTCTTAATGCAGAATGCATTGGATAAATGCAAGTTGAATCGAAGTGATTGTGCACTGATGGATCCTGCGCCAGTCACTAGGTCTGGGCATGAAGTTCTCTTTCTGCAAATCACTCCACCTTCACTCTTAGAAATGCAACAAATGTAAAGGAAAGGACCCAACTGTGGCTGGCAGAGAAGTGTTTTCAAGCCAGAGAGCTTTGTTCTTATCCTCCGTGCTCCAGACAAGCACCAGGGCGAGACAGAGCAGGACCCGGGGCCAAAATTAATATTATTTTTGGAAAGAGATCGATCCTGGAAAGTAAGTTCAAGAAAGAGGAAGAGCAACAAGGGACTGTTAGTTAAGGTCACTTTGAGGTCTGGCACTCATGACCCCAGAAAGCCCAAAAGCTTTGGATTCAGCCCCCCCCAAACACCAGAGGAATCGCCGGTGGAACGGGGCAAAGCAGGGGGAGGATGTCCACAGACAAGAAGGAAGGGAAGGGTGCTGGGCAGGGTTTGACAGCAGCCATCAGCACTCCCAGGTGAGCCTGCTGCTCACACCAGCCTGCCAAGGACGTGGCCATCCTCAGGACTCCGGGAACGCCGTAAATTGCCGGGCCCCCCTGGCCGGGCACGGAGCGCGGCTCTCCCACCACTTCCTTCCTTCACAGCAAAACCAACAGTGAAACCTAAAAAAAAATAAATAAAGAGTGGGTATCTGGGCAGGCCAAATCCACAGCCAGTTTCCCAAAGCCCTTTATTCGGAAGTGCCTGAGTGTTTGAGCACGTAGAGCCAGGGCTATCGGGGAATCGAGGACGCTTCCCACTCATTCCACCCATTACATCACTGGGAGTTTAACCGAGGTTGGGATTTTAGGACCTGTGGCTTGAGGCAGCTCTGCCCACTTTCCCCTGAGACTGGAGTATTTATTGTTGTTTTATAGTGATGTAGGAAAGCAGTTATCAGAACAGCCTTGGTCCAGGCTGGAAGTTTTCCTTAGTTGAGCCAAACTAATGAAGATCCGGGGAGTGTAAATATTGCTCTGTCTGCCCCTCTGCTTTGGGGATGTTACAGACAGCCCTGGCTGGAGAGTGAGAAAAGTCAGGCTGCTAAAATACCCACCGAAGCAGCAACAGATGTTAATAAGTGCAGAGTCCATCCCTGGAAACAACCACAAAATGGGAATAAAATGTCACAGCAGCCCTAATGACAGAGCCATGGAGGGCTTAGTTCTACAGAGTGGGCAAGAAACCAATCTCCATGGAAATCCTTTCCCCCCTTTCTATAAAGTCCCAAGGCTAATTAGTGCCTGGCAACACCTCGGGAAAGATGAAACCTCGTTTAGGGGCTCCTTGCTTTGACACACAGTTAAAGGATCAGGGAAACAGAAGTCTTTTTTTTGGTATCTCATATCCCACAGACACGGAGTACCTGTAAGATGAGAAGAATGTGCTCAGCTTTAATTAGCTTCCTAGACCTGCAGACACGTTTAACAAGTGCAAAGGCTGCCTATCTGGGCCTGAGATCAGACTACACCAGTCATTAGCTCCCAATTGCTGCTCTCTGCTTTGCTTCGCTGAAACCTCCTTGGATTTGGGGGGATGTGGGAAAGAAACCGCAATTAAAATTCAGAAGCAGAAGTGAAGAAGGGGAGGAAGAGATGAAATACTGATAAAGCTACTTTTCACTTAGCTAAAAAAAAAAAAAATTAATTAGTTTTGATAATGTTATTATTGTAAGCCTTGAATTTGCTTTCAGGTAATCAGCAGTGTTTTACTGAGGAGTTATGAGGTGGCTCCTGATTTGTCTCCATAGGTCAAACTTCTTGTCCTGGACAAAGTTTGGGGTGCACATCCCAGCCCTGGGAGCAGTGGGACTAAGTGGGAGCTGGAGCCATAATTATCAGTCAGCCTTTAGGTATCAGAGGCTCAGCTTGTCAAAGATCGTGTGTTTCAGGCTGAGGGGAATCACCTCCAACCTGAAAATAAAACCTTCACCACAGCAAAGAATGCTTCAAATTCCCTGGAAGAAAGTTGCTTTTTATCTTCTCTGGCACCAGCTCTTTAGACATTTTCTAATCCCAGACAATCTCAGGCAGTAAGAAATGCAGCATTTCTAGATATGGGATGGGCAAATGCTCAACAAGAGAGGGGGAGAAAATCCTTTTTCCCTTTTTTCCCCAAAGCTGTTTTCAGTCATTAAACCGAGCTGACAAGGAGCTGAATTTTATTTACTTCCTACATTTAAGTGGAAAGACATAAAGCAACAGAAACCATCTTACACAACTGACATTTAATATGGTTCATCTGTAATGAAGATCTCCTGTGACTACTTTTCTAATTCCTTTTAACACAACTTCCTAATGCTAATTACTGTCACCCTTGGCTCCTGTGTGTGCAGACAACAGCTCCCAGTAACAATAGTCATAAACCCACAGTCCCTCAGCCATCAGCATCCTCAGTGTTGTGCTTTCCAACCTAGGACTGGTTTCCAAACCTTCAATAATCAGCTGAGCTGATTTGCACATTTTACAAACTTAATTAGCCCTCAGTATGGATGAAGATCATGAAGATTTTTGTTCTGGCTAATAATAGTTGTACCTTATCTTGCTTTGCCTTTTAACTAAACATGCCCTAATTGTGTATTTACATTTGCTGGCATGTGCAAAACATTTTAAGTAGCTGGGCAAAGTGGATAATTTGTATTGTACATTCTGTACTTGCATGGTACAGCAGAAAATTGCTGGGGGAGGCAGCTTTTCAAGCACATCATCCACATCATCCATTCATTCAGAGAGAGGAATTGTGTGTGAGACCCCTGTATTAGGGCTCTGAGACTTGTATTCAATAGACAGGATTACTAACCAAATCTTTTTTTTTTTTTTTATGAAATCCTACAGAGTTTGGATGATTAATGATTTGGAATTACAGGGGTCTGTGCTGTAAATTGTACTTCTGCATCAGGTTTTGGTTTCTGCTTGCTCAGTCCCCTTCCCCAACCAGAGCCAGGAATTCTCCCCTCAGACCATCTGTGTTCTTGTTCCTTTGCTTCTTCCTCTTTCTCCTGTGGAAGACACAACTGTAGCATCCACAAAGGATGAACAAAATCATCAATAAAAAAGTGTTCTGTGTAGAAAATGAGCAGATTTCCTGTTTAAGCCTATTAGTGTGATTTCTGCCCAAAACACAGGGGACATCCATGGGCTTTGATGCAAATACTCCTTAGAAGCAGCCTCAGATTCCAGGGTTTCTCTCTGGAGGCCCCAGCAGACGGATCACAATCAGGCAGGAGTGTGAGAGGATTGTAAGGAGCTCTATTTCTTCGTAATGGGGATGAGGAGGATGGAGTTTTAAAACCACAGCCTGCACTGGGCTGTGTCTGACACTCTGGCATCTGCCAGCTGGGGGCTTTGTCACCAGGGAGGCTCATGAGCAGGGTTGGGATAAGTGGAGCTGCCTGTCTTCAAAGCATCAAATTCCATTTTTTTTTAAAAATTATTATTTTTTAGTTTATTATTTTTTTAATTTTATTTAATACTTTTCTGACAGCTGAGGGTCAAGCTTGTGATGGACATTAGGAAGAGACCTGTGAGATCTGATCTCCCAGGCAGCACTGGCAGAGGTTTTACCAAAGAGGTGTCTTTGATATGCTGGGGAGTTCCCATCTCTCTGGAGCAGAGTTTCTGTCTCTGGGTCAGTGTAATGTGTTTGCTGAGGATCACACACCACACTTTAAATATATTGCATGGGCTTGCAGGAGAAGCAATTACCTTTCAAAAGTCTTATTTTTATATGCTGATCAATACTCAGTGTGTAAAAAAAAAAACCCTTATAAACAACCCAAATCAATGCAGAATGGTTTATAATAGTCACTGCTATCAGAGCCTCCCTAATCAGCTCTTTTCCTGTCTTAATTGATCATGTGCAGCAAAGCACGAGTTCAGAGCAATCTTTTCTAGAAGGGATTACTGTAAATTAAATGCAGTCTCGCTTACAAGGGGACATAAAAGCTGTATTTCAGAAAAAAAAGTCTGGCAGGTGATGGGAGGTTCAACGGGGAGAGGTCAGGAGTCAGCTCTCATTTCAAACCGAGATTAAATCGGAGATAAGGCTCGAGTTCAGAGGTTTGGTGAACAGGTTTGTTTTCTCTTTGATGAGATTTTTTTTACTGTAACTGTAGTTAAGAGCAGAGCTAGACATGTTTTCTGAAAAATAAAATAGCCATTAGCTGCAAGAAACCAAAGCCAACAAATAAATGTGTTGTCTCTCCGAGCGAGTTCCCCTTCAGTGCTTCCAACCCCAAGAAGAAATAAAGCTTGAAAGGATAAGTTATCCCTCAGCAGAATTATCTCCCAGGAACCTGGCAGCCTCCACGAGCTATAAAATTCAATTAACATCTTTTGCTTTGTGTGTCACACTTCAATTAAGGAGAAAGCAGATTAATCATATAGAACGGGAGTGTATTTAACATGAGATAATGGGTTGGATATCAGGACTTTGGGATTCCAACCCAGAATGGTCTGTAGCTTGTTTATGACTTTGGAAATGGAAGGGTTGGGAGTTATCCACAGTGTATTTATCAATTGGAATATTCACTGGAATCTGGAAGAGTCTTGCCCTGCAAGCTGCTCAGTCCATGCCTGGCACTGAAGGCATTTTAGCATCGGGGGGAATTTGATCTGCAAGGGCCTGAAACCATCACGGTGGGAGAAGGGGTTTCATGATACAGAAGGAAAAGCTTGTGGAGGTGCCACCCTGCCCCACAACCCTTTAAAAATCCCAATAGTCACTGCCAGGAGATGTGAAGCAGCAGCTTTATCCTCACAAGGGGCAGGGAATGATGGTGGGTTGGGCACCGGAGGAGAAGCTGAGAGCTCAGTGTCTTCACGTTGGCTTTGCCACTGTTTTAAACAAATTATTGACACCCCTGAGCTTTGGTTTCCCATCTTTACATCAGGATTGACCCAACTTCTCAGATTCACTGAATCATAGAATCATTTAAGGCTGGGAAAGACCTCCAAGATCAAGTCCAGCCTCTGCCTGAACACCATCAGCCTGGTCATCACCTCCCTCACTTACAGCAGGGTTTGTGAAAATCAGAGGATCTGTAATAAAGAATGCTGTCAATATTTAAATTCTTCCAGGCAAAGGAGCATCTCCCTCAGTGTCTGTGCAGCAGCTGCTGGGGTCATCTCCCCAATCACAAAGGAATGCTCCAACCCCAGAAACGCTCTGGGCAATGCCTTGGTGAGTGACAAACCTTAATAGTCCCTCCCCACTCATGAGTGACAGAGGTATGACAAGATTAATTCAGAGACCTTTCCAAAATATCCTGAGCTTGGCCTTCCAGGCTGCCAAAATTTTACTGGAGATCTCAGGAGGGTTAAAATCCTGACTAATTCTGCCATTTCAGCACTTCCAGCTTGGGCTGAGAACTGGAAACTGAGAGTGCAATGGGGAAAAAAATTAATGGGATTTGTCAGAAATGTCAAAGGAGTTTGGCTTTGTAAGTAATAAAGGATCCAAGATTGGCAAGATATATTTGTATATATTCTCTCATTCGAGTAGTTTCTTAATTACTAAAGAAACAGAAGCAGAAAACAGCAAAAACCCCAAACCTTTAAGATGGTCAGGAGTGGTTGGAAAGAAAAAAGTTTCCTTGCCATGTTTGAACTGAAAGTTTTTATTTATTAGAGATGATTTAAACCCTAAAAATTTGAAAAGATTAGAATAGAAAACAATAGTGGCTGTGTGTGTCAGCTTTTCAGAGGAGACCAAAAAAAAAAAAAAAAAAAAAAAGCTGAAATGAAAAATGAAAAAATCCTTCAAGCATAACCCAAAGGCTGCAGTAAATCATTGTATGTGCTAAATAAATCAGTGTGATGCTGATAAAGCTTCTTTGGCTGCTTGGAGTCCCTTCTCAGAAGGTTTTTAAACTGCTGGTTACATCCCCTCTCTGATATGTAGTTGTGTAACTCATCAGGTGGGCCAAAAAAGTATCAATAAATAAATCTTTAAGGAACATAAAATGGGATTTGGCTCAAGGGACAAATGAACCTGTGCAAGAAATTTCCACATTAAAAAGCCATCGCTCTTTCTGAATCCTGGGGTGAAGAAAGAGTTTGAAATGAAACAGATAATTCCATAATTTTAGGGGGAAAATATTTATTATAAAACAGACAAGTTCACCAAAACATCCAAGTTTAATTTAGAATAAAAAACTCCCGGTGCCCTGCTCAGCTTTGCTCGCAGTTGTAAATTGGAGCACGTTGGATTCAAGGGATTGGGAGAGATTTAAGCTGTCTGTGTCAGTGCTCTGATTATGAGTGCTGTGCTCCAAGGTTATTTTTGATTTGAATTCTTCTCCAGAGGGCCCAAAAGGCTCGCTCTGAGTGGGGCTGTGCACAGATGGCAGGACACCATTCCCCCCAAACCGTTGGTGGTGCTGCTGGAAAGGCAGGGAGCATTTCCTGGGATCAGGAAGGGCCAACAAGAACATCCCAGAGGGGCAGATGGGCACTCTGTGCTGGACCATCCTGCTCTGAGGGGAAGCAACAGGTCTGTGGTGGAGCTCTTGGCAGGAATTCAGCCCATCTTACCCATCTTACCAACACAGATGTTCCATCATGCTCTCTATTTAAAAAAAACTGACCCAGCCCTGATGGACACACTCCCTGCAGTTAACCTTGGATAAAATGGGAGGGATGAGATTGTTCTGGTGGGGAAAAAAATGATAGTTTCTAGAAGAGGTTGCAGTTGTCCTGCACCAAAGGAGTTTTTTTGAACTGGTCACCTGCAGAGACAGAAACTGATGACTGATGGTACCACATCCATCTTCCTGTGCCTGCTTATGTGGTTAATTTATACCACAGTGGTCATAAAAACAGTTTTGTTGCACCACTGTGGAAAAAAAAAGGTTGTTGAAGAGCAGCCAGATCTTTATATCTGTATTTTATCTCCTTCTGAGCTACAGACTGTGACTCTTCTGCAGGTCCTCTTAGTTATTAAAAATAGATCATAACCTGATGAAGATGTGCCTAAAATTTGGATTTGGGTCATTCAAAAGGGAAAATAGGTAAAAGGTCTGGCCCCAACTCTGAACTTCCTCTGGTTAGCAATGTTGTTTGGGTTCTGGGGCTTGGGTTTGGTCCATCTTAATAAACAGAGCTGACAAGCACAACCTGCTTGATCCATCATCATCTGAAAATGAAATAAAGAAAAGAGCAGATCTATTTCTGTTTGCTCAGAGGATGCAAGTCTGAGCTGAGGAAGAATAAAATATCTAGAAGCTGACTTTAAAAATAACAGGAGGTACATCCTTTTTCTTTTATGCATACCCAGATGTGACCTGGACTCGAGAGAATAGAGAGCTTTTAAGAGAGCATCAGAGTTTCTCTGAGCTCATGACCCTTTGTGTGATCTGCATTACATGTGAAATTGTTTTGCAGTGAACTAGGAAATGATCAGTATCCAGCAGGTCACCAGGGACTCTTTTAAACTGCATAATTAGAGTAATTTCACTTGTATGGGGCAGGGCAGGGATTCAAAAAGCGATTCAGAGGCAAAAGGGCGAGGAGCCAGACCATGTATGTGAGCTGAGCTATGGACTTTGCATTTTATTGCTCTTCCACATCGAACCTGGCAGCCATTCCCTTACCAACCCCGATTATCTGTGCCTGCAAACCCTTCTGAAATCTTCCCAGCCAGCTCAGGTTCCCCACAGCAAAGCTGTGAAAGAGTTTGCAGGAATTACAATGCAGAAAGGGGAGGGTTGGGAAGGTGTGTGACAGAGCTCTCCAAAACTGAGCCAGCTGGTGCAAAAGGGCCCCTTCTGAGCTCCAGGGACAGCATGGACACACCTTTCCCACTGGTGTCCAAGTGGGAACACAGGGAAGCTCCGTGTCCAGAACATCCAGCCCTGGTTCAGTCACCAATTTTCTCACAATAATTGGAGAGTTACAAAGAGTTTCTCCATCCCAGTGCCATCACATCACCTGCACTCATTAATTTTTATATTTGTAGTGCAAGGAAGAATGAATTTTGTGCATAATTCCATATTTTCATGAGATTTCCATGAGTTTTGTGGTTGGTTTTCCCCCCGAAATCTTCTCTGAGCTGTCTCCCTTCACACACCCTTTCCCTTCATCTCTTCTGGCCCTCAGCAAAGTGTTTTTTCAGCCACTCTGAGCCACACACCTCTCCCTCTCTGGGAATATTTGTCTTTTACTCATTACAAGGAAGATCTGCAGCCTTGGAGGGAAGACACAAACACACATGGATCCCCCTGGGATTGCACTGACTGCCTTGGTGACATCATTTGCTGCAGAATTACATTTCCTCTGACACTGGACTCCTGGCACCTCAAAAAGAATCATAGAATTAACTGGGTTGGAAGAGACCTCCGAGATCATCAAGTTCCAACCCTTGATCCAACCCAAGAGTTGGGGATAAAAAAACCCCAAACACCTGGTTTATAACTTATTTTATATTGATATGAATATCTAAGCTGAGCTGCCAACAGCAATACAGGAGGTGGCAACTGGTTCTCTTGAAACCCAGAAATGGCTGGATAGACAAACTCTGGCCACAGACAGCCCAGGACAAGGCTGGATCTTCCTGCTCCCATTTTTAGGAGTGTGAAGGCACCTGATCCTCCTTCTCTCATAGGTGCAAATCCACTGGGGTAGAAAAATTCTGAGACCCACCAGTATCATCAGCCTGCTTGGCTGCACTGGTGGGAAGGTGCTAAGTGGTTTTGATTCATTTTTGTGGCCAATTTTTTTTCCATCTTGCCCAAGTCTGGTAGTCCTTAAGGACTCCACTGATGACTTACTTGAGATGAGCACAAACAGGGAAGGCAGAGAGTGCTAGACCTTATCTAAGAAATGAAAATGCAAGAGATGCTTCTAAATCTGCCATCATCTCAAACTGAGAAGGGACTTTGGTACCCAAGAACCCAAATCCTTTTAAAGAAATCATTGCCTTAGTCTAACTTAATCTCAGTCTAACCCTAACACTGTTGTGTTTGTCCCTCTCAAGTGACACCCAACCTTTATGTTCCCCTGTCCCTTGGAGTTGTGCCTGGCACTGGAGGAACTTTTCGGTTAATGCAGAGAAATGATGTTTAATTTTGAATATCAGGATCTCAGAATCCCTTTCAAAGCATCCATTCTATGGAGTTCTTTTCCCTGGTGTAAAGAAACACAATTCCCTGATGTTTAAAGAAACACAATACCCTGGTCAGGCAGAGTGGGGAATGAGCTGTAGAATGTTGGTGAATTAGCTTTCAGGGGTGAGTACAGATCACTCCTTCTTTCCCTAACCCCTTCTGGGATATTTTCTCCTTGTGCTGACCTGGGATGAGTCATGTCTGGCTGAGTTTTCAGGTGTCTGTGACTCCTAGACCTGGAAAATCAGGACCCAAACCTCCTTGTACAAGACAAAGAGAAGAGCAGCAATGCAGAGTCTGCAGGAGTGCTGTCCAAAATCACTGATCCTGGTGCAGTGCTGGGGTGGGAGGAAAGGATCAGCATTGCAGAAATGCCATCTGACAGTCGAGCCCAAGGATTCCTCCAAAGGACAAATTCAGAGCAATTAACCTGGCAAGGAGTTAGTCCTCCCATTCTGATGGAGCTCTGCTCCGATAAAAGCAAGAATTCAAACAAGCTGATGATTTCATCTCCTTGGCACGGACACCCCTGCACAGCTGCACAGCTGGGATGTCACAATAAAAGCAAATGCTTACAAAAGGTTCTTCTTTATGTTTTTGGCCTGTAAATGTAAACTGCCTGTGCTATCCATACATGCCAGGAATGTCAACAGTGGCTCGGGCGGGCGGCTCTTCCCGCTAATCCAGGACAGCTCAGGATCACAAGTGATAAATCCTCTCACTTTCGGAGCTCAAAGCAGCAAAAGGTTTGGTATTTGGACCAGAGAAAGCTTTTGATGTTGGCTTGGGCAATAAATATGCAAAGGAGAATGAACTTACTGTGCCAGAGGACGGAAGAGGTGACCTGCATCAGCTTTCCCCCCTCTCCTGTTTTGGGGACTTGCAGGATGGTGAATTTTCTCCCTTTTCCTCCCCCCCCAAACCTCCCAGATGGACTCCAGAGAGAGAAGAATCATGGGGCTTGGAGCAACCTGGGCTAGTGGAAGGTGTCCCTGCCCATGGCAGGGGGTGGAACTGCATGGGTTTTAAATCAT
>NW_020955840.1:51801-73162 GCF_003031625.1 Empidonax traillii
GCCCTGCCAATTTGTAATGTGAACCTGAAGTCTGTAAAATGATGACAAGTATGTGAAGTTGTAAGATGCTGGCTGACATTTCAGAGTACAAACATCCACAGCTCCATCCAGATTGCAAAATATTAATGATTTCAAATGGAAAAATCTAATGGGCCAAACACTGGTTTCTCTTTTCTATTTTAGGAACACCTAAAATATGGGTTTTGTTGTTTTCTAAGAGAAACTAAGCATATTCTGGAAGTGAAATGACTCAAGTTTAAACAAGTGAAGCATTAGAAGAAACAAAACAAAACAAACCCTTGACAATATTCACACTCCCTGTCAGTTTTATGGTGAAAATTTAGATCAAGGTTCTCCTCAGGTTGAAATTGTCCTTTTTTACATGAGAGATGTGGTTCCAGATGCTCAGAATCATAATACTTTGATCCTTTGGATAATTACCCTCTATGCAGTCATTTAAAAATTCTGTGTTTTTTTTTTTTTTCCCTCAGTGTTTCTGGTTCTCAAGACCATTCAGATCAGGAAGGTTTAACACCACCAAGTGCAAAAATCATATTTAAGGAGCTCTCAACTGACCTTTCCCGGCCTTAGTCAAGAAAAGTACAAACTTCCATCTTATTTTCCAAACAAATAAGGATATTACACACATCCACCCCGATATTAGAATTTCTCTGGCTTTTTTTGTGAGTGTTATTTTTTTTTTTTTTCTGGGCACACCAGGCAGGGTGCCAGGCTCCTGGTCAGGGGCAGTAACCCAAGGAGTGTCCAATTTTCAATTGCACACTCCCAAATTAAGCTGCAGCTGCTGGTCGAGGTTCACCTGATCTGCTCACCGAGACATCATTAGGGAAAATCAATTAGTTTTTCCGTCCTCCCAAACGGTGCTGAAGTTGAATAGGAGGAGGAGGAGGGAGAGAAAAGGGGGGAAAAAAAAAAAGACTTCTGGGTCTTTTGTGTTGGAAAGATAAAACCAAGGGTATTGAGTAGCCAGGTTAATGCAGGGCAGTTACAGCTGGAGAGGGAGGAGATACAAGAGTTTGTGTTACATTTTACAGATGAAAATGAGAGCTGGTCGAGCATGAAACAAACCTGTTTGGTGCTCAGGCACGACTTCCTCGCTTTCCTCCCACCAGCTCCTCTTTCCACGTCCTTCTGCATTATGATCCTGGGTTGAGATTAGTTAAAGGTGAAAGGAAAACGGTGCATTAAAAACCAGAGGAAAGCCTGGCCTGAATAACTTGTCACTGGCTTCAAACTCCTGAAAGTTCATGGTTTTTTTTAATAACTCATTCAAAATCCGCTGTGAAATAAGTCTTAGGAGAAGGGGATGTGTTACAGTAGGATTTTATTATTGGGAGTTTTAATCATGAGCCAGATGTGGGGGGAAACAAAGATGACACTTAATTGAAACCCAGTGCACAGGGCAGAAGATGGACCTCTAAAGAAAATCCATTAGGATGGATTTTATTAAATGAAATGGAGCTGAGTGCATTCCAGGGTTTAATGGAAACTAGGAGAAGGGGGACATTTAAATTTGGGTACATGAATCAGTTTTTAGAAATGCTGCAGTCGATGTTCACTACAGAAAACTTTCATTTTGGTAAATGCTCGACTCAAACCATAATTTTTGCAAGTTTTTGCTTGAAGATGGGCACCTTCTGTTGCTGATCTGAAATGAATCATGAGCTGGTCATAGAAAATGAAACCTATTCAACATCCAAGCTAAAACTTTAATGAATTCAGTGTTTGTTGTAATTATATTTTCTTATGGAAGTGTTATCAAGAAGGACCATAAACCCAAATCATTTTAGAAGAAAACATCTTAGTACCTGTAATTTTTCTAAAAATTTTGACTAGAACTGGAATTCAACGCTATTATGGACTATTTCTTGTTAATACATACAGTATAAAAAAATATGGATGGAAAAAAAGACAGAACACAGTTCTTAACAAAAAATTTCAAACATCAATTCCTGCATTTGCAGAATATTCAGACAACTGGGAAAATACCTTTAGAACTGATCTCCTTTTTTGTTTGTTTGTCTGTTTGGGTTTATTTTGTTTTGTTTTTTTGTTTGCTTGTTTTCTTTTGCTTTTTTAAACACTGGGTGATAGGATCAGAAATATAAAGGTTTTTTGGCAGCTCACAGACAAGTGACCTCCTGTCTGTCCCTCCCTGGGAGAGGAGGGTGAGTTGCCTGGTGGAGCAAGAGGGAAGAGAGGGAAATACTGCAAAACCTGCACTCAACCCCCCCACACTTACCCAATACTTTCTTCTTCTTTTTGGTGTTGGTTTTTTTTTTTTTTTGAATCACGAATTAAAGTTGCCAAAAAAAAATCCAAAATGCAAAATTTGCCACGGGAAAAACAATCAGGTTGAGGTGGGGGAAACTCCTCGCCCTGCTCCTGCTCTCCCTCACATCCAAAGGAATGCACAGCCCGTGCTTGGAGCAGGGATAGCAGCAGCTACAAACCATACACTTAGTCAGAGATCATTATCAACCCCACCAATACCACAGCACACCTGTGTGATCACATCACTAAGTAATTAACTAAGTAATCAATCAATTAATTATAGGGGAAAGTTCTGCTTGTAACACAAATCAGTTTAGGAGCTCTGGTTTCAGAAATGAAGTATTTATCAAAAGATCTAAAGAAACAGAGCCACCATTGTTTGCAGGAGAGGCTCTGTTATTCTTAATTAACTTTCCTGAGTGTAGGTAGCACTCAGATGACCAAGGACTAAATCACCAGCTGGTGTGAGGGAGTGTGGCACTGGGAATGGCGAGGAGCAGCTCCTGGGGACAGCCTGTGTGACATAACATCAAACACCTAAGAGCTGGATGTTGTGTCTGAGGTGGTTTTCCAGGCTCCTTTTGGAGTCAGCTGGGAAAAAATGAAGGCCCAACTCCCTTCCCAGGAAGAGGCTGCAGGGAAAAGGTTTGATAAATGCCACCCTGATTTTCCTGTGATGGGAGGGAAGTCTTAATTCCAGATATGCCAAGGTGATGTTCGTGCTGAGCAACCCCTGAAGTTTCCTAGGAAACATGAATATTTTCTTGCTTGGGGATGAGAAATTCAGGCTGGCAATTCGCTCTGAGATGGGAAGGTTGTGTCCTTTCCATCAAATGTGCTGGCAACATTCAGAGCAAGAAGGAAAACCGAAGCAGAGGGACACTGGAATCAGGCACAGGGAGAAGTGGGAGCTGCTCTGGTGGAACAGCTGGGTGGGAATGTGGAAATGGGGTCAGATGGATGGAGAATTCTCCTTAAAGACCTCTCTTCTCAGGGAGGGGGTAGAATAGCCCTGCTCTGGTGTCAAGTTGACTGAGGGTGCCAAAACCTCAGGAAAAATCAGCCATCCCACGCCAAAATTCCTAAGCAGGAGATGGACTGCCCAGGAAAGGGTGAAGGGCAACCCAATATCCCCTGGATCCCGTGGATATGCTGCTCCTTTGAGCTGCTTGGGGTTTGTGCACCTGTGACTTGTCCACGAGGCATTTTCCTTTCTCACAGCTGGCTCAGGCCCCGTTTCCATGAGAGCTTCCTGGATGTTCTCCTGCTTTTCCAGAGCCCTGGAGCGTGTGTGCTCTGGGAATCATGTGCTTGATGCTGTGTGTGACTGCAGGCACTGGAGCCTTTTGACACTTCCAGTGGCAAAATCCATCCACACAGCCCTGACTGGGGGCAAACGTGCTCCTCTGAAAGGGAGAGGTACCGAGATTGCTGCACCTGGAGATGAGCAGAAGTGTGTAAAAGCAGATGCCAGCTGTTTAATTGGCTCAGCCCTTTGTTCTCTGCTGAGTCAGAGGAAAAGCTCAGAAATCTGTCACTGTGCAGCTTCTCTATCTGTGAAGTCTGAATCCATGATCCTGGGGGAGCATGGATTTAATCCACTCTGCTGGCAGTGACCTCGTGGCTGGGGGGGTTGCATTGTCACCCAGAGACCCTTAATTGTGTGGGCTTCATGTGGACACTGGGGGATTAAACACGATGGATTCGAAGTGGAGAGAGTGGTGATTGGCCTCAGACTGTGCTTTATTTCGAGGGACAAGACACTTATCACCACATGTGGCACCAAGCAGCCCCCATTTTATCCACTACTGAGCCTAATCCTTATGGAGGGGATGCATTTCTTCACCTTTTTTTTTTTTACTGTTACAACAAGAATAGGAGGCTTGCAGAGGTTCCAAAGTTGGCAGTTCAGATCTACTCCTCCCAACTGATCAGCTCTGATGAACCAGCAAAGCTTTGCTTTGATAATCTCTCCCCTGAAATACGTGTTTTTGAAATTCCTTCCCTTCTTCAACTTCACCGAAAGGGGGTAAGGGATGATGTTGCTGAAATGATACTATGGTGACATAACAAAGAACAGTAAAGGTCAGAGCAGATTAATTTGCTACAGGATCAGCTGGAGAATATTAAACCTCTTAGCTGTAATCCTTTGATAACCAGTTCTATAATGTAATCATCAGTGTACATCCAATAACACACATGTTAATTACTTTAGAATTCCATTTTTCATCCGTAATCAAGAGACAGATTTCAAAGGATGCCACAACCACCACCAGCAGCCCCCAACAGTTAAAATAACCCTTTTCAAATGAAAAGAGATTATTTTTTTATGAGGTAGCTGGGGAAAAGTCAGCCTGGAAAATATCCTTATGAAGGAAGCATCTGTCACAAGTCAAAATGTTATTGCTGGTCCCTGGGGAGATGCAGCCGAGGGACAAACAGGAGTGAAATACTCAGGGCTGAGTTTGGACAGGCAGAGTGGGGATTTTGCCATCTGGAGAGTGTGTTATTAAGCTGGGTCTGAGCAATTTCCCTCCCCACCCCCCCCTCAACCTTGGTCTAACATCTGAAACCCTGGAAAACCCAAGGCTGAAGGAGAAGGAGTGTGTGGGGTTTTTTTGTGCACAGAGAGTTTAATAATCCCAGGGAGGGGGCAGCTGCTTTGCACGGGATGCACAGGAGCAACTTCTCACCAAGCCAAGAGCTTTGTGCCAGCTCCCACTGCCCCCTCCTGCTCCAGCAAAGCCCACCCTCCACAACCCCCTCGAGCCTGGCAGGGGGGAGAGCCAGAACTCTGTGCCAGCCGGGCAGAAGTTCATCCAACACAGCTCAGGCTGTGACCCCCACATTTCTGTCACCACTCTGGAAACAATTAACCACCCTTTGAAAGCAGGAGCACTTGTGGGGCTGCTGCACAGCCTTTGTGCGCAGGTGTCTTCCAGAAAGACGAAAAAAACCCTTAAAAATTAGGAAAAAATATGTCTGTGCAGTGGTGGTGGCTTCTCTCTGAGCCAGAGCGTGGTTACACCGGTGGAGCACTGACTTCTCTGAGGGCGCTGAAGTGTTGAGCTGTTCTGAGCTCTGTCCTCTTCCTCGATGGCTGGAGAGGAGTTTGGAGGTGCAACGTTAAGAACTGGCACTGTAACAGTTGGTGAAGTCCCAGTAAACAAAGGGACAAACCCCTCCCTCCTCGCCCCAGCAGGGTGGAGCTGGAGCTGGCCTGGGTCCGGCTGGCACGGGCCAGCTCGGAGCAGAGAGGGCAAATGCTGTTTTCCTTAAAGCAGCCTGTGAGTCCCCAAGTCCTTGGGAAAAAGCCAATCCCAGGGGTACTCTGAGAAAGAGCATTTCTGCATGACTTCAGTTCCAAGTACTCTATGAGAGTCTGGATGTGCCCAATCGCAGCAGCGTCCCTTTGGATCCTTCCGATGCCACCACTCCGCTGGATAATTTCAGGCTTCCATAACTCACTTGCTGCTTTAAACACCCTTTCCAGTGAAATCTGCTGATCAGAGATGGAGGTGGATGAACAGGCTCAACAACCATTGCTGGGTTGAGGTGTTTGTGCCTCCAGAACAAAACAACCACTCTGGAATTACTTAAGGTGAATGTTTGAAGACAATCCAGCAGCACCTTTGGCATCCAGCTGTGCCATGGGAGCCATGGGGGGTGCAGGATTTTGGGCAGGAGGTCAGGTCTTGGGAAACCAGGGTTCAGCTGGTTCACCAGCCTTCCTCTGGGAGCTCAGGTGAGTTCCCTGAAGCACATTTATATCTGGCACGTGGTGAAGAACGTGCTGCTCCTGCTGAAAGAGCTGAGTCAGGGTGAAAAATTAGCTTTGGGAGGTCTTAAAATTGACTTGCAGTTTATGGTGTAACCCAATTTCCTTTAGTAAATACGACGTCCCAAATAAACTCCTTCCATCAAAACCAAAATCACTTGGACAAGCCCACGAAGAACCAGCACGTGCACTTTCCACTGATAGCTGATTCCAGAGTGTTATTGTCCTTGGAAAACAGAAAAAAAGAAGAGAAAGGAAAGTTGACCTGAGGGTCAGTTCTTGCTCTGGCTTGTGCTATAATGCAATAGGCTTTATAAATCTTTAATTGCAGTTGGTTTGCTATAAATGCTTAATGAAAACATGATGTCCAAATGGCTGTTGGGGGGTATCAGTGGCCAGGCAGGGTTACAGTGCTCTGGTGCTGTTAAGTAACCTCCTGATGGGCAGGAGTTGCAAAGGATTTCACATTTCTTTCTCTTGCATCTGTTCTAAAAATGAGCCAGGGGTGGTGGGGAGTGTGATGTGCGAGTGCGTGGATACTGCGTGTGCATGCAATGACACAGGAGTTACACAGCCAGGCCTCCAGCAGCCCCCCTGGGAAGCTGGAGTCTGTGTGGGAAGGCAATTCCATCACTGGAAATCGCTTTAATTAAACCTTTAAAGGCTTGTTTAGTCAAAGGAACGCTCTGAGCTCACAACTGACTCCCCCTGCAGAGTGCTCGCTTCGGGTGGCTCTGGCAGAGAGCTGAGCTGGGGGGGCAGGACTGAAGGGGAGAGCTGGGGGTCCCTCATCAGCACCCCCAGCCCCATGAGGGACTCTCATCAGCACCCCCAGCCCCGTGTTCTCTCACTGCCAAGTACCACTGAGCTGCCTCACATCTCTCCATCCTCCCCATATGCAGGGCAGGGACATAAAACCCCGGAATTTCACCCTTTGGAGCAAAAGCTCGAATGATTCTCTTGTTCCCTTTCTAACCCCCAGGGTTAGGAGAAAGGGGAAGGAGAGAAGGGAGAGGAGATGACCCCACCAGGTGCAGAGTGTCCTTCTGGCCAAGCTCTGACTCCTGGGTGGGGAGCAGTTAAAAGCAGACTTCACATAATGGTTTTTCTTTCTGTGGCTGAAGGGAAGGAAAAGCAGCACCAGACAAGCTTAGGGCTGTTCTCACTCCTGTGGCTTCCTGAAGCTTTTACTCTGCACCATTTACCCTGCATAAATCAATTGCCAGAATATTAGTGCTTTGCTTCCCTGTTTACTCTGAAAGATTATGTCCCATTAGCAGATTTGTCTTGTAATTGAACTGAAGTGTAAAATGCCAATGTCCTGACAACCCCAGTGGTCGGGATTAGCTGCTGCAGACATTTCTGTCCTGTTTTGAAACATTTTGATTGAGCATAATTAATCCAGCTGAACGGGGAGGATGACGGATGCTCCCAGCCCCGGTGGTTTGCAGAGGGAGGCACGGCTGGACATATATATCATAACAAGATAAAGAGGTACTGACAGGCAACAGCTTCTGTTTTCACAGGGCTTGTTTTCTCTTCATGTGACCAACTCTCAGGGGCAGAGCACAGCCCTCCCTTGGTGCCCAATTTCAGGTGTCAGTTTGTCTTTAGAACACCCTGAAAGCACTCGTGGAGCTTTGATCACCTGCCTGAGAGTGGGTGTGGGGTCAGGGTCTGCAGTGAGGGTGAGCAGTGCTGACCTGAACACAAGGGATAGCAAGTCAGAGGGGCTTTATCAGAGATTTTTTTACCCCTGAGCTCTCCCAGGCACAGTCTCTCTCTCAGGGTCACAGAACACCACTGACCAGGCAGGAAAACACTTCCAGAAAGGCAAGATATGTCTTTAAATAACGCAGCAAAAGGGTTTTGTGTCCCAGACTGGCTTCTTGAGTCTGCAAGAATATGAAGTTTCCATGCTGAGAGGCAAAAGAGTTTTCTGAGAGGGGGGATGTGGGAAGTGAAGCGCTGACCACTGTCATTTAACAACATCGCAGCGAGTGGAGTTCAGAGGATTTGCATCCTCTGAAGGACACAGAATCAGCCCAAGAGAGGAATGGCATTATCAGGGTTGTCTGACAGCTGCAGGACAAACCCAGGTTCCCCTTCCCCTCCTGCTCAGCCTGGCCTTTGCCATCCCTGTTCACTCACTGTTTTTATAACACTGCCCACATCTGCTCTGAAGGCTCAGGGCCAGCACAGATTGAGGGCTGGGGGGGAGTGTTTGTCATTCGTGGGGTAATGAAAAAGGAGACACTGGTCTGGCAGGTACCAATCACAGGGTAAGGACCTGGGAAACATCCTGGCTTTGCAATTGCTCTGAGTTATTTTGGTGCCTCCGCTCTTTCCTGCTGTTGGTTTTAACCCTTTTCTATGAAGAAAGAGGAGAGGTTTTAGGAAACAAGGACAAATGGATGCTCTGCAATTCTTCAGGGCTCAGCCTTCAAGCTCAGCTCACAGAGGCCGCATTGTTCTAGTTTACCAGAAATATTTGAGTTTCTTGTCCCCGACCAAAATGAAGTTAGAAATCTTGTAAAAAAAAAAAAAATGGTATTATTGTGGTTAGTTCCTCTAGCAGATCCTGGAATTACAGAAGCATGAAACAATGAAAAAAAAAAAGGGGAAAAAAAAAATCAGAAGATATGCATTGCCACGTGCCTTTATTTTCAATTGCTCCGAAGAGAAGAACATCATTTGCTGTCTCACGTGTGGAAACAACACCTACGGCTTGACTCAACTTCTGCAAACGCTTGCACATCACACACCTTGAAGCAGAATTCAAGAGGCAAAATGCAACTGTGCCTGAGGAGATGAGAGCACTGTGTTTGTGAGCACAGCCCTGCTGGGCTGGAAGGTCAGAGCGTTGCCTGGGGACTCATATTCTGCTTTATTACATAACTTGTATCTCCGGAATTAAAGCTTAATCCCAAACTGGGGCTCGGAGTCCAAATCAGAAAGGACTTGCTCACATTATCAGTGACACAGCCCCCCTGTTTTCCAAAGGTACAGTGACAGGAGCACGAGCAACAGGGGTGATTTTTAATCTGCAGCCCCGTGGAAGGGAAGTGGAGCTGCTGGTTCTCCTTCCCTGCGAGCCTCCAGCAGCTGTCCAGAAATCAGAGGGTCTTGCCAGAGCTTTGATGAAACACACAGATTTCTGTGTGGCATTGGGTGCCAAACACACTGCTGATAGAAGCAATAAATCCCCATCCAAAACCTAAAAATAATATTGGGATTGTTTTCAATTAAGGTTACGGGATATGGAATTAATTAGACCCTGCATGGATCCTGAATAGCAATTATTACATATTTGTTCAGGTTTAAGTATTTTTATAGGATTTTTTTTTTTTTTAATCCTGTTAGAATATTTTTCCTATGGGATGGGGATCATCTTTGTGAGAGGAAGAATGGCCTTGTGGTTAAGGCTGGCCTGAGACTCAGGAGATCTGGGCTCGACTGCTGGCTCTGCCACAGACACCCTGTGTGAGCTCGGGCAAGTCATTTAACAGCCACTTTTATTTTTCTGAAAATAAAAGTCCAAGGCCCATTTAAGCATCTAAAAGATGCGACTGCTGAGAACTGCTGAGCGCTCAGCTTTAAAAAGAAGAAGGGAAAAAAAAAAAAAGAAGAAGAGGAAGAAGAAAGCTGGCTGTCCATCTAAGAGCTGTCCCTTTGGTCCCTTCAGAGCATGCTGAGCATTTTTGGAAATCCATCCCTTCATGTCCCTCTCCATTCTTCATCTGTGGAGCAGAAACTGTGACACTCCTCTCACACACACCCAGGGAGGGACTCTGGAAGTGCCACCGAGGCTGGGAACAGGGAATCAGATGGGGATGAAGGTTAAAATGACTTGATGCCGGATTTTACGCCAGGGGTGGGTGAAGGTGTGACAAATGCCACTGCTCCTCATCAGACAGGTTGGGTCAGTGCTGCCAAGGACCCGTGAGAAGGAGGGCTGGGGGGGGTAGATGGTCCTTCTGGCGTGTGAAGGCACCATCAGGGTTGAGCTCCCAGACCGGTGGCCTGAGTTTTGGGCAGTCTTGTGCACTTGTTTGCTGCTCCCTCCAGCAGCCCAGTTTTCAAACCAATCATCTCAAACGTTGGCTCCTTCTGCCCCTGGTTTGAACCAAAGGACAACTGTTGGAGTTTCCAGAAGACCACAAGCCCTCAGGACCATTGTGGGCTCAGCCAGGTCCGCTCTGCCCTCCCAGCAGCCTTTCAGGGGGTGTTTCCCACCCCTGCTGCTGTGCCAAACCAGCACACACTGCTCAGAGTCTCACCCTGATCACCTCCCCACTTCCAAGCCAAAATCATATAAGCCAGAAATATATTTAAGCCAAAAATTTTGGTTGCAACATCACCAGTCCCCCAACAGACGTTGGCAGTTTGGCATCAGCTGCTGTAGTGTGATAGAGGGGAATCAGATGAAATTCACACAGAAAACTATTTGTTTAGTTATTTAGGACAAGAGAGAAAAGATAATATCACTATATGGAACTTTTTACAACAGAAATCGCTGGTTAAAAATGTTTTTCCTGTGACAACCTCTTTCCATCCCCCTCAAAGTCTGTGAATGAGTTTGTAGTCACATGAGGGAATGTGACCTTGTTTCTCTGTTTTCATTGATTAAAAAAAAAAAAAAAAGAGTGTTTTGACAACCCTTTCTGCACCTGCAGGTTACACACAGAGCATGAAACAAAGTGGAATATAATAAATGTCATGTAGTTAACACAGGGGAGAGGGAGGCACAGCCATGGGACTCTATGAATACAAATGCAGTGAGAATTCCAGGGAAGGATTGGTGACACGTTCTGGTGACAGGTAACAACAAAATTATTCCATTAAGTCAAGGCAGCAGGCATTGAAGTCACAGAGGAGATCAATAATAAAGTGGGCAGCACATTCGTTCAGGAGGCAGAGACTGACACAAAAGAAAAGGCTCCTTTTGGAAGGTGCCTCTGGAGTTAGGGAAAGTTAGGGAATACAGCAAGGTTCTAGCTTTGTGAAGTCACAGCTCACAGGTGTGGATTCCTAAGGTCAAAGCACAGTTCTGGGTGGAAGGAACCCTCTGCTTGAAGCAGAGTGAACTTCAAAGTCACGCTGTGATGCTCAGATACTCAGCTCATGGAATGTCTTTATGGGTGGGGCTTTCACCTCCTCATGGTGAATTTTTGTCCCTTGTATCTAACCAGAATTCCCCTTGCTGCAACCTGTCTCTGCTGCTGCTCATCCTTTGCAGTGCACTGGCTGTGGACTCTGACTCTGCCTCCTCTGCCACCCCCAGGGAGTGGCTGAAGAGGGCAATTAAAGCTGTCCTCAGCAATTAAAGCACAAAGCCCTCCTGGGCAGCCTTTCAGCCACTGTCGAGTCACCTGGTACAATCCACCTGCTGCTGTCCACCAGCTGTGGAGAAGCAGCTCTGCCTTTATTAATAATTTAAAATAAAACAGTAATGGCAGTGGCTGTGCCAAGCACCTGACATGATCCTTGCTGGGGGCTGGAGAACAGAGCTCAGTGAACACCCTGAGCCATCCCACACTCCCACACTGACCCTGGGACAGGGCCCTGGGCTGGGTGAGCCCTTGGGCTGAATGTCCAGGGAACAGTTCAGGGGTGTGAACACAACTCCTCTGCTCTCCTGGAAGGATTCAGTGTATTAAGCCAGGTGAGAGAAAACCAACTCCTCCCTGAGCATGGGCTTGTCCTGCTGGTACCACAACACTCCCAGTAGTTCTGGTGGCACCAGGAGAAAATCTTTCAATGCCTGTTGGCAGTGGAAAGTTTTTGGGTGTTTTTTTTTTTTTTATTCCAGTGATCAGCACGTGCCCTGGAATGTGAGGAATGTCCCTGTGTGGATTTCCACTCGTTCCTGCTGGCCAGGACAGCCGTGGTTCGCCCTGGAACGCGGCCAGGATGGAACAGATTTGCAATGTATTTCCTGAGTCATTTACGCTGCTCGGGTGAGTTCCCTCCACCAGCTGGGTAAGGATCAAGAGATAAAAAACCAGGCCCTTGTGCCCAGCCAGGGCAGAGCCTGGAGTGGGATGTGCAGAGCAGACCACTGGCACATCCATGTGGACCATGGGAATTCCTCGTGGCTGGGGAAGGGGTTACAGCTGACACTGGTCAGATTGAAATGGTTTGAATGGGTTCTCCCACAGAAAGGAGAAATCCCACTATAAAAAGCCAGAGAAAATTGTGTAATGCTCACTATTAATGCACTTTCTGTGTACTTTTATTTTTCTTGCTGGAACTTAAACTCACATTTCTAAGAACAATTATACAGATAGTGGAGATTTCATTCAGGATACTGAGAAAAATGGAGAATATTTTAAAACTCTCCATCAGCTCTGATACCAATTGACTTTGCAAATGTAAAGCAAGTTTGTTGCATTTTCTCATGGTTTCATCATCTGTAAGCAACATGCTTGATAAAACTGAATTTTTTATGTGTTTTTAGATAAACTTCTTGGGGGGGGCCTCATCTTATGAAATGTTATGTTTTTTTCCAACATTTGAGCTGAAGGAACAGAGAGAAAACAGGAATCTCCCAGGGCACTCATCATCCTCCAGGGCTGGAGCTTTAATTGGGATCTTAGAGGGCAGAGGTGGTATTTCATCCACCACACAGTGCCAAACACAAGGTTGGCACCCAGCTAATCATCTCCCTCCAAGGGCACTGCTGGATCAAAGAGGTTTGAAAATGACTAAAACTGTGTGAAAGTATTGCCAAGGCACCTCAGTGATGTGGGGAACAGAAGAGCCTGGTCTTTCAGACACGAGAACTAAGGAGGGCTCTCGGGGTGGCAGATGCTGCTCTGCCCAGTGGTTCATGCTCAAAGTTACTCCAAAACCTGATCCAGCTAGAGGGGAGAAAAAGCTGTGGATGCCTGCCTGGCTCTGTCCAAAATGCTGTTTGAGTTCTGTAATCATGATGCTTTGAATGGACCCATGTGATGTGAAATGTTAACCAACACCAGTAAAATAATTACAGAGTCTCAGAATATTCTGAGTTGAGGGGACCCCCAAGGATCATCGAGTCCAGCTCTTGAGTGGCCCATGAAATAATCACCAAGCTCCTGGCTGCCAATAGCAATGATTCCCTGGTTCTGAGCTGATATTCCTTTGCTTCTTGGCCTACAGGAACAAGAAATGGCAAACCAGGGGAGCCCCAAGGACACCATCATCACTGGGCACTGCAGTGTCCCCCCACAGAATGTGGCAAAGCACTTGAGCCATAGGGATTCATGAGTTCACAGGGTGTGAGGTCAGCGGTATCACCCTGCTTTTAGAGGAAGTAAAGGCACAGACAGTATCAGTGACACTTGACCAAGCACTCCATGGTGATGGATAAAGCCAGGAACTCATTTCCCAAGATCCTGTTCTTGTTTGGTCACCTATTTTCACTCCAGCTGCACCAGCACAGGTAATTGCTTGGTGTGCTGTGGAGTTTCTTTGAACCAATGACACTGTTTAAGCACCCCAGAAACAGCAAAGATTTGCCATATGGTCAACATTGTTCCCCTTGAGCTCTAAGATCTCCATGAACCTAGATCCAAACAAAACCCATCCCATTTTCTTACTAACCACTTAATAATTGGATTTTCCTTCCTTTTAAAGACACTTGTTTTTTGGCAGATTGAGCTGACGAGTAGTCCAGGATGAGATCTGCTTGCAGGTGGGATTATATTCCCACTGCTCCTCCACTTGCTTCCTGCACAGCTCTATTTGAACATGGTACAGTCTCCAGCAATTCAGCTGCTTTGCTGACAAAGAAAAGGGGTTTGATCACAGAGACAAAAGCATTTCAGGCTCCCCAGGAGCTCATAAAGTCAGGCTGCAGTTCCATTGATTCATGGCCCATGCGTTCCCACAGTAAAAACACAAAGCAACATCAGATTTAGTCTCGGCGGATCCCCAAGAAAGAGCCTTCCCATAGACCGGAATATGGGGAATAACTGTGCTCACCACGGCCCTGCTGGCTGAGTTCTAGCAGGGACTGAAACATTATCCTTCCTGCATCTGAAGAGGGGCTAATTATTTTGAATATTTTAAGAAAACAAATTAAAAAAATCTCCAGCGGGTTCTGGAAAAACCGAAGGAAAATCTGCTGGAAGTTGGACTCTCCAGGCAGTGCAAGGCACAGGACAGAGACACTCAGCTTTATTTTCTGACTTGTTGTTGCCTCTCCTCTCAGGCTGAACCCAGCACTAACTCTGCCTCCATTATTTCCATAAACTCCAAAATAGGTGACTCCATTGGGTTTTTTTAAGGTTCCATAAAACATTGGGAAGTGTCACTATTGTGGACAACAGGATTGAGCTGGGGATGTCAGCCCTGCCTGACGCTCTCGGGACATATGAAAAGATGGGGAAGGACCCCTTGAAAAGACAAGACCAGAGATGATGTGATCACAACCATTTCAGCCCCAGGCAATAATTCACATTATAAATGCATTCGTGAAACTGGGGGGGTTTTGAGAGGCTTCTGCAGGGGTGGAAGGTTGGGTGGCAAAAACCTGTGTGTCACAGCCATCAAAGACCTGTGCTTTGTGTAGATCCACAGGTGGAACACAGGGATGTGCACTGGGCATTGCCTGGAGTGCTGGTGGCATTCCTGGCCTCTGCCAGGGGGACAGCCCTTCCCAGCCTGTGCCCATTCTGGTGGCTGTGAGTTAAATCCATGTCTGGTGGATTCCTGCCAGCGCATTCCTGACACAGGAGCCCCCCTTTTGCCTTTGTGTAAGCTGTGCGTTCATCCTTTTCCACATCAGCAGAGCACTGCACAAACCAGGGCCCAGGGGGGATTCTGAAAGGCTCCAGGATTAGAGGTACCACCCTGTACAAAGCATACCACACGTGCCAGACCAAAGCTCAGGTTCAAGAACTGAGCAGATGGAGACACAGCAAGAGGGCATGGGGGGTATAAAGGCACTCAGCAAGTTAATCTGAGTTATTTGGTGAGCAAGGCCACAAAAATGGACTGAAACAGGTTATGGATGTAAATGTCATACACTGATACTACCAAGAGGTTCAGCTCAAAGGACAGCAAATAATTGAGGTTTTGGTTCCCAGGAGAAACTGGGGACACTGAATCTCTTTCCTTGTGCCATTCTCTTGATGATGTGCAAAGAACTCCAAAAGTTCTTGAGCAGCTTGCTAAGTTTTGTTATTCTTTCACCTTAAAAACATCACAAGTGTCTGGTCTTTATGGGTTTGTTGATGCACTTCTTGGGAAATGCCTGAGCTTAATTTTCCGAGCTGATTAACTGACAATTAACCCAAATTAGTTCTTGCATTTGTAAAGACTAATTTAGCCACCCACAAGTATTTGTTTCAGGCGACCATAATTTGTTCAAAACGGAGCAAAATATCTGATCTAGCTATTCTTGGGGTTGATTAGGAGGTAGCAGCTCGTCACTGTTGAAGATGCAGTGGTTAGAGCTGGTTTGAATATTTTTGGAAGTCATTATTTTTTTTTCCGCAGAACCCAAAAACTGTTTCATCCGATGTCTCTTGGCTGCCTCAAGCTTTTGGTGAATCAAAGGCTGCCTTCCAGTGGAACCATGCCTGGATTCATGATGGGCTTCTGAGGAGCTGAGGGCTTCCAGCACTGGCGATTCCCAGGCAAGGGAAGCTGCCAAGCTCATCCCAGGGCGGCGATTTGAAAGCCCGAGGAACACGGGTGGTGGTGGAGAAGCAGAGGAGAAAATACAGCAGAGACACAGAAGGAATTTAAAACAATCATAACTGAATTGTAGCTCATCTCAAATATCAGCTGCTCTTCCAATAATCTCCGTGACACTGTCGGCTCGTTTGTTCCCCCAGCCATCCATTGTCTCCTGGAGGCTCTTGCTGCCAAACTGGAGACGAGCGGCTCCTCGGGCAGAGCTGGGGGGTGGACGTGGCTGGGTCCAGGCTGAGAAGGTGCCACGGGCCCAGCTGAGGTCCCTGGGGCAGTGAGAGGTGAGCTCTGTGCTCCTGGAGGTGGTTTCCCAGCCAGCTCTGAGCCCCAGGGGCTGCCCTTGAGCACGGCTTTGGTCTTACATGAACCAGGCTTTGCAAGGCTCTGCTACACCCAGGGCTTCTACCTCAGCCAGAAATACGGTTTTTAGGCTCTGGGTGAGGTTTCTTTGTTTGGTTGTTTTTTTTTCTGGGACCATCAACAGGTGCCCTGCAGAGCAAAGCATGGGGTGGGAGCAGTGATGGCATTGCTGGGTTCCCCTGCACTTGTAGGAACCTGCATATTTATCCCAGCTGGTTTCTTCACCCCAGCATCAACTCCCTCCATGGCTCTGTGTGTGTCTATATATCGTGACAGCTCCTGGATAAAAGTCTACTCTGCTCTCCTGCATTTTCTGAGTTTCAGCACAAAATGTCATTCTTCAGCATTGGTTGGCATTTGGTTTTTTACTATTTTAGTTTTCAAACTGCTCTCATTCCCTATTTCTTTCCTCTCCCTCTTCATTTCACTTTTTTGGTCGTTCACTGGGGATAATTCCATTGCCCTTATAGTGGCAGAACAGAATTTAATAGCAAGAAAAAAAATGCAAAACTTTCCAGCCCACGTGGAGTGGATTTAGGCGGGAGGTCAGTCTGGCAAAGTTACTCATGTCTGAGGCAGGCACTGGGATAAACTATATCCCTGTAAGTTGCCCAGGCTTTGATGAAGAGGGTGGTTTCTGTGTGAGGAAACAACTAGAAAATAGCATCTTGGTCACATCAGCCAGACCTTCATACCTCTGCTCTCCAGCTGTATATACAGCTTTGTTGTTTCCATTCTTATCTCCACCGGGTTTTATATTTCTTCGTGAAAGCACTGCCTTGTAAACCCTTTTTTTCAGGCTATAGGTGCAGAATACATTTATTTTAGGACAGTTTGACAAGAGAAAAAGGAGCTTAAAGTATTTGCAAAGCTTTGTTTGACTATCTGGCCTTCGCATTCCTTCCTCCTGGAATGAGGAGTTTGCACAAGAAATTGCCAGAGTATGGACAAAACTGTCAGCTAACGTGGGAAGGGGGATGTGGAGGGAGGAGGCAGAGAAGAGAAAAAAGGTCCATTTGGCAAAACTCCTGGTGTGAGAGGAGAAAATAAGGAAGTACAAACACACACAGTACAACAAGGGCCTCGTGCCATTCCCAGATTTCACTTTGAAGACAGTGAAAGGTCTTGTGGAAGTGCAGAGGCATAAGACAAGGAAAGAGCTTCAGATATAACTGGCAGCATTTTTGTTCTCCAGACTTTGGAGCAAAAACGACTTCAATATTTTATTCTTCCTCACTATGGTGAAAGACTCAGGTAACACTGGTTAACAGTGAGCAACAATCTGCCCACTTCCACCAATGTAAGCAACTGTAGGAGGGCAGGAATTCAAGGCAAGGAATGTTATTCCTGCTAATGGGGTCCCTGAAAGGAGGAGTGGAGATACAGCAGTGAAATACTGGTCAATAATAAAACATGCTGAACTCAGAATGGTTCCAGCTCAGAATTCACACAGAAATACTTGGTTTGGGAGAGGCCTTGATAAATCACAGTAAAGTGAGGGGTCATCCCTGACAGACAAGAGAAAACTGGCCCACTAAGTACTGGGACAGTTGTTAATTTATCCTGCTCTTTGCTCTGCTGTTAGAAATCAAATTCCTGCTCAAGCCAAAGATTCCTTCCCCCAGGATGAATAAGGCAGAATGTGATGGAGGCTTTGAGACTTGGAGCGAGCCAAGATCCACAGAGGATCCCTTTCCCCACTCCCAATCAATAAATTTGTTCTTTGTTGAAGTGCCATTTTTGATCTTCTTATTTCTCTTCATGAGGAGAAGTGATTAGTTTTTCCCTGACACCAACACTCTCTATAGAGCTGGATCTATAATTCATGAGAATGAAAACAAGTGGCATTAGAAAGAAAACCTGTCATAAATTAAGCTATTAGGCTTTTGACTGAGCACTGATGGCAGCGTGGGGATGCAGAACATTTATTGCAATGCTAAATATAGGGATGAAGCTAAAAGGTTTTCATCAATACGTGGTAGGAACAAAAAACTGAAAGCACTTGCAGCTTGAATTTTTGTTCTCTGTAAATTGCATTAATGGTTTCTTTCTTTTGGTTTTGGGTTTGTCTGATTTTTGGGGGGATTCTTTGCCTTCTGAAATCAAGCCTGTTGCTATCACTTGCTGAGGAACAGCTGCATTTTGGGGCTTGGACCTTTCCCCTCTCCTCTTCTCCCCCAGCAGCATCACTAAAGCAGAGAACTTCAAACAGAGGGGGGAAGGAAGAGGCTGATGTTGTTTTATGGGTTCTCCTGGAGATTGTTCATTGTGCCAACAAGTTGTTTATGAGGAAGTTTCTCAAAATAGTGCCATGGCAGATGCAGAGTTGGTGCCAACAGTGCCAAGGGGCTGAAAGAGGACCGCTCTCTCCTACAAATTCCCCATCTGGTGTGATCTAAACTCATTTTTTATACATTTACAGGTGTCCCACCACACGCACTCTCCAGTTCCTAATCCCACTCGACCAAATTCTGTCAGCACTACAAACATGGGTTATGTCTGATGACTTTATAGGAACCTCTAAAACTTGTTCCAAGAAAACGTGTCCCACTGCCTTAAGCCAGGCTTGCCAAAGACCGGGACTTTACGGCAATAAAATGAATCAGGAAAAGATATTGTGAGGTGAAACACGAAAGAAAAATAAAGCTGCAGCTCCAGCTCGTGTAAATCACTTGGAGCCCTGCCTGGGCTTTTCTATTTGAAGCTGAAGACGATGGTTTTCTGTGGGAGTCGAGAAATACAAAAGTTCTCCTGGGATATTGTAAACATAATTCATGTTCGCTCGGGCCACCACTGACATCACTTCCACTGCACCGAGGGGCCAAGGCACTGAGTGTGCTGGGCCTGGCTAAAAATAGCAGCTTCATAAATCTGCCCATTCCTTTAATTAGGTAACCCTGATGACAGGATTAAGATTGAATGCTTTCATTTCAGATTGGTTAATGAAGTGCTCGTGGACGGTTTTTTGTGCCGCGCACAATGGGCTGCCCTCGGAAGGATCCTCTCTGCTGTCACTGATCGCCCCAGGTACAGTCAGGCTGGAAACAAATTCCTTATCAAAAGGTTAAAGCAGAGGATTATGTAGATATTTGATTATCTCCTATTATGTTTGGAGACTACAAACACTCTGCAGACGGATGAGGCCGCGCAGCTCAGCCCGGTTTTTTTTTTTAATTAATAGAGTAAACATTTGATCAAGATCAAAGAACATGTCGTGTT
The DNA here is from genome assembly GCF_003031625.1 of Empidonax traillii. Taxonomy (NCBI): domain Eukaryota; kingdom Metazoa; phylum Chordata; class Aves; order Passeriformes; family Tyrannidae; genus Empidonax; species Empidonax traillii. The sequence goes on from NW_020955840.1 coordinate 71,138, forward strand.
GTGTTTTTGCTCCTCTGCCCAGCTTCTACTGAAATATTATTAATTGAGGGAAAAAAAAAAAGCCTCAAACAAACCCCAAAAGAACAAAGTCATCCACAAAATCTGTCCTGTTCTGTGAATCTCCCTATGAAAAGATGAAGACCAGCAAGTTTCCACCACCCCACGCTGCCAGCTCTGCTAAAACCTCTCACAGGGACTTAAAGAAACTTAATTGCCCATTCCCAGTGAACTTCTATGCAGGGGCTTATGAATGCCAGGTGATTTCTCTGATCTACAGGAGATACAAGTTCCCTGATAGCGGAGCTGTCAGCGTGAGACTGTTCCTACACGACACTGGTGATTGTCGGTGTGGCCACAGGGATTGCTGAGAGCGTGCTAAAATTCTCTTCCCTTTCCTCAGCTGAACGTTCCCCTGCATCCTGAGGAGGATTTATCCTCTTTGTGCTGACAACCTTCAGAAACTTCCCTGCAAACAGGCGGTGCAGGAGAGGAGAACCCGAGCTCTGCTCTGACGGATTCGCCAAATGACGGCGGGCGGGGGAAACTCGAGGTGCTCGTAGGAAACAACAACAGGCAAAGCAAGGCCAGGGAAAAGGAGGAAAAATCGCTTTTCCTGCTCCTGAGCAATTGCCTGCAGTGGCCAACTCCTGAACATCTGGTCTCCCAGCGTGTTTTCCCACATCATGCCAATACCTGACTGGAATAAACAACTTTATCTCGATCCTCGTTTCTTACCATCAGCGGCCGATAAGAGAACTCACCCCTATCAGCGTGAGATTCAAGCAGAGGGAAGAGAGATTTATGCGTGCCCCAAAGGGGCCTCCACCCTGCCTGATTGTTCGGAGCCGTGGAGCTGAATCCTGTGGATTGGGATTTTCCAGGAGGCCGTGGATCACAGCCCCGGTGCTGCTCTGGCCCCCCGGCAGGCAGGCAGCACACAGCACCCTTTTGTTTTGCCATGGCACTGACAGCAGGTTTCCTCTCTGCAATTTACTGTAACGCTGATATTTTGTGCTTTTGCAGCTCCTCTCCCTCCCCGGGCTCTGACTGCTCGTGGAAGATGAATATTTTAGGTCTAAACCCACGAGGCGCTCCAGAGGTGGGAGTAATTTATATTCTGATGGGCTAGCCAGGGTGCATTGCTATGCTGATGGCATTCTGAGATGTTTCCAGCCACTTCTTCAGGTTTAGTCCCCATCCAGTGGTTGGGATTCAGCTGGATGAGAGCTCCACGCTCACAGCCTCAGGCTGGCTCTCCTCCTCCTCCTGGATCCCTCCTCAGCTCTGTTTTGGGCAGCTTAACTGGCACAACTAAAATGGTTACTGATGCTGATATGAGGTAGAAAAGGAGATAGAAAAGGATCAATTAGGATTGGGAGGACAGGTTTAAAACGTTCCCCTGAAGAAATGTAAGTCGTTCCGTAGGTGAAGCCACCACGGCACCTGTGGGATTAGAGCTCAGCTAATCTCATTCTATTCCTGTCTTCTAACCTTTAAATCACCTTCAGCCACAGGTACCTGCACACTCCACATTTTATTTGGGGACCTTTCATACCCTCCCAGCTTGGATGGGGAAATAGATTCGGAAAATTATCTATTTTCAGCCCTTAAAAAAGCGTTCGAAAAGCTGTCACAAGCCACATGTTCAGCTTCATAAAAATTCCCTCCTGTAGGTGTGCAGGTTCTTTGCAAGAATATGGGAGCTGGGCTCAATTTTTGCTCACAGTGGGCTTACAGCATCTCCCACGACCACTCTTCCAAAAATTCACGCTTAATAGCATTGCCTTGTTAAAATTCCCATCTCGCATCCAATGCAAGCCTGAGTATAATAAACTGATTTAAATTTTTATGTTGGAGAAAGCTTCATTACGCTTCATTACAACTTTGGTCACTGAAACAGGATGAAAGGAGTTCTTACTTCTCACAGAAATTTAATTTTTAGGTACTTTTGTTCATTTTTTGTGTTGAGGAGCTGTTTGGCCAGGCAGTGCCCACCCATGGGAGCACACGTGGAGGGTCTCCCGT
>NW_020955840.1:73417-75282 GCF_003031625.1 Empidonax traillii
TTATGTTGGAGAAAGCTTCATTACGCTTCATTACAACTTTGGTCACTGAAACAGGATGAAAGGAGTTCTTACTTCTCACAGAAATTTAATTTTTAGGTACTTTTGTTCATTTTTTGTGTTGAGGAGCTGTTTGGCCAGGCAGTGCCCACCCATGGGAGCACACGTGGAGGGTCTCCCGTGTGCAGGCACATTCAGACTTCGGTGTGAGGCAGTTTTGGTGCACAGGAAAAGTGGTTATTCCTTCATGTGCAGGCTCTGGGGGAAGTTCAGCAAAATGGACGAGCTCCCCTGTGGCAAACCAACCTTTTTCATATAAAACCAGTTTGATCTGGGGGTCCCAGCCTGAACAAAAGCTGACTTGAGCAGCTTCAAAGTTCAAGTGAAGGGCATTGGGGAGCTCTCAGCGGAGCTCAGTTTGACTGATGGTCTCTGCTATGGAGAAGCACAAGAACTGCAGTTTAAAAGGTTTTCCCACTGCGAGTTTTACCCTTTTATCACTTCCCTGACAGATGATGTGAGATGCCCTGCACTGTGCCTGGCAAAGAGCAGCCTCCTTAACCTTTCCCGCTTGGGAATGCCAAGTCTCCATAAAAAAAGTGATGACAGCCATTTGCGGGGTGATTTCAACAGGGTGACATGTCACAGGATAATCACACAACTATTTGCTGTAAGCACCCTCAGCACTTTGGCCAAATGTGGCAGAGGCACTCTTGAGAGAGAAGTACCTGCCACCAGCTCTGGAGCGTGTCTGAGCAGGAGATTAATTGCTCTGATCCCTCCATTTAACACGATAACAGAAAGAAAATAGCTACTCTAAGGGGATGTGGGATCTGAGTGTTTTGACATGTCTCTCTGTCTCTTTAGGCTCTCCCTCAATATCCAGTTCTGTGATGTCTGAGCACCTTCTGACCTTTTAAAAGTTGAGAAATCATTCTTTCCCCTGCTCTTCTTGAAGTGTTAATTAAAACACCCTCTCAGTGCATGTCAAAAAATCACCTGCTAAGCAAGGGCCAGTAGATACTAGTTGGCAGCATTCCTTAAAAATGCCTTCCCAAGGAGCTGGTTCGGTTTCCACTTTCAGTGACTTGTCTCAATCTGCGCTTCGGGGAAGACAAATCTTCCCAAATCCTTGGTAAGAAAGCAGGAAGGGAGAGGTTAAAGACCACGTGCTGCCAGCTATGCCATCTTCTCCCCCCTGGCATTTCACCCCTCTTTAGCAGCAGAATTCACAATAATGAAGTCCCAGCCCCTCGACCTGGAGTGATTAGAGAAACTCCTCCACAGTGAGCACAGGCACAAATCATGCCAGGGCTCGAACAATGGCTCCTTTGGAAGGCCAGTCTTCCAGAGGATTATGTATGACTTCCCAGTCCCAGTCCAAGGGACTGTCAGAGCTCTGGATTCCTGCTTCCCCTCTTTGTTTCCAAGCTCCTTTCTTGTACCTCCCAGCCCGCGCTCCGTACCCTGCGCCCCTCTCTGTGACCTCCGTGATGGGTGCCCAGCTCTCCTGGAGCTCCACAAAGCCCAGAAACACCCCTGGGGAGCCCATCCAGCCATTCAAAGGGGCATCCAGAGGACATTTTTTCTCGGCTTTCTTCAGGCAAAGTGCTAAACTTGCAGAACCATTGTAGGCTCAAAGGCTGCCAGGGAGAGTTTTCCTTCTCTCTAACCTGCCGTCCCTTCACCCTCTCACTAATTTTGGCTGCATTAAGTCATTTTTCTCACAGCTCCAATGTTTGCTGGCATAGTTTCAGCTATTTGGGAGTTGTCTGGAGACGGTGGACATTGGGATTGTGCCTCATCCCACTGTTACCCAGTCCTGTGCCCCGGACACCAGAGCACTGCTGTGTCTGTGCACACACACG